>NC_081420.1:133913180-133999881 GCF_949786415.1 Peromyscus eremicus
AAAACCTGAGCCTGGGTTCCTAGATCACCCCATCTGGTGTCCCACCTGGCTGGATGAGCCTTTCTTCTACCTCACTACCACTGTGAAGCCATGTCCCATGAGGACCCTCATCAGAATGCAGTAGAAGCCTGCACCACATTACTAAGGCTCCAGAATTATGAGCTTAATAGACTTCCTTTTAAATGTTTTTGAGATAATAATATAATTATATCATTTCTTCTTTCCTTTCCTCCCTCCAAGCCCTCCACATACCCCTCATAGCTCTCTTTCAAATTCATGGATTATTTTTTCACTAATTGTTACTGCATTCATATTGCAATACAGATATAGGTATTCCTAAATACAACCTGTTCAGTCTGCATAATGTTATTTGTATGCCGAGTCTGCTTTTAGAGCTGACCGTTTGGCACTGGACAACCAGTTGGCGTGTTCTTCCCTGGGGAAGACAATTTCTCCTACTCTCAGCCTTCCTTAGTTGCCTGTAGTTCTTTGTGTAGGACTGAGGCCTCATGGACTTTCCACGGTTCACTTTAGCATGTCTGTTGTTGTTGTCCTGGTTCAGCTCATGTTTAGGCAGTCGTGTTGGTGAGACTTTATGGGTACAGCCTCTGACATTACTAGGAGACACAGTCTCACAAGACAAAGCTGAATCCCCTGGCCCTTACAGTCTTTCCGCCCTGTCTTCCACAATGTCCCCTGATCCATAAATGTGGGACTTGTTTTGTAGATGTATCCACTGGGACTGGGTTATACAATTCAGAATTTTGATTGCTTGTGGTTTTCTGTAATGACTTTTATCTGTTGCAAAAGAGAAGTTTCTTTTTTTTTTTTTTTTTTTTTTGGTTTTTCGAGACAGGAGCTCTCTGTGTAGCTTTGCGGCCTTTCCTGGGACTCACTTGGTAGCCCAGGCTGGCCTCGAACTCACAGAGATCCGCCTGGCTCTGCCTCCCGAGTGCTGGGATTAAGGCATGTTGCAAAGAGAAGTTTCTTGATGAGGGAAGAAGACTACACTTATCTGTGTCTATAAGAACAAATGTTTAGAGTGTGGGCTAGAGTTTTTGCTAGTTTAGTGCAGTGGCAGTTGTAGAGTTTACTCTGAGATCCATGACTTTACTAACCCTGGATAGTCAAGTAGGTTTCCAGTACCAGGCGTGATTTCCCTCTTGTTGAGTGGCTCTTAAGCAGAGAGTCATTGGTTACCGCAGAGATATGCATGCCACTGCTGTACCCTTAGGGTTTCATGACATTCTGGTTTGTTGTGGACTTGTTGGTTGGTTCTCTCCTTTAGAAGCTATATGATACTGTCTGGTACCACGAAAGCTAGTCCTCAGGGAGGAGGCATTCGGGTCAGCTCCACCGGAGAGGCCTCTGGGTCCTGTGTCTGAAGTTCATTGTGTCTTCAATAATAGGTATTTACTTCTGCCTCTGGGTAGGAGGGCAGCCAAACACAATAGCAATAGCCTATGTGTCTTGAAAGTCCCTGGGACAACCCTGGCTGACAACTCCAAAGCCGGCTTCTCATGTTTAGAGTTAGGGTTTTGTTAGGTGGTCTTTGGCTCCTTGAAGGAGCATTGTAAGCCCAGATGGGAAAATTTCATTTAAACTATATATGTATATTTATACACAGACTTATGTGTTATTATAGGATTTTTTTTAAGATAACTAGTTGAGAGTATGATTTCTTAGGACTTTTTCTGACAACTGTACTGTTACTTTATCTTCCTCCCTCCTCCTTCTGTATTTATCGCTCCCCCATTAAAGCCTCCTTTTCCAATTTTTACATTCAAATCTCTTGTATCCTGCTCTTGCTCTCTCTGGTGCTCCTCACTCCCCTCCCCCAACCTTGACAATGGTGTCTTTATTTTCCTTGTTTCTGAAGTTACTACAGGATATGTACTGACATCTGAAAGGTTGGAGCTAGGAAACACTGATAAGATGTGAGAGAACATGCAGTATTTGTCTTTCTGGGTTAGAGTTACTTCACTCAATATGACCGTTTCTATTTCCATCCATTTACCTGCAAATTATATGATTTCATTTTTCTTTAACAATGAGTAGTATTCCATAGTATGTGTATATACATATATATCACATTTTTATTATCCATTCACCAATTGAAGGACACTTAGGTTGAATCCATTTCCTAGCCATTGTGAACAGAGCAGCAATGAACATGGCTGAGCATGTATCTGAGGAGTAGGGAGCCCAGTCCTTTGGGCAAATGCCAAGGACTGGTATAGCTGGATAATATGACAGGTTTATTTTTACCTTTTTGAGGATTCTCCACACTGGTTTCCAGAGTGTCTGGACCAGTTTACAGCTTCAACAACAGTGAACGAGGTTCTCCTTTCCTCAACCCTATTTGTTGTTGGCTGTCTTGTTGATCATTGTCATTCTGACTGGGGTAAGAAGAAATCTCAGTGTTGTTTTGATTTTCATTTCCCTAATTGCCAGGGATGATGAACACTTTGAGATATTTTTCATCCATGACTTTCTCTTCTTTTGAGAACTCCCTGTTCAGGATCCAAGCCCTTTTTTGGATGAGTTCCTTTGTCATTTTGATTCTTCATTTTTTTTGTTAGTTCTTTATATATTCTGGATGGATATTAATCCTCTGTCAGGTGTATAGCTGGTAAAGATTCTCTCCCATTCCACGGACTTTTTCTTCATCCAGTTGATTGGCTCTTTAGTTTTATGACATTCCATTTGTGAGTTGTCAGCCTTAATTCTTAGTTAAATAGAATCCTGATCAGAAAATCCTTCCCAATACCTATACCATATAGGATGCTACCTATGTTGTTGTTGTTTCTAGCAGTTTCAGTGTTTCAGGTTCATGTTCTAGTCTTTGATCTGTTTGGAATTAGTTTTTGTGCAAGCTGATAGATACGGGTCTAATTTTATTCTTCAACATGTTGACATCTAGTTTTTCCAGCACCGTTTGTTGAAGATGATTTCTTTTCTCCAGCGTATGTTTTTGTCGTGTTTGTCCAACAGTAAATGCCTGAGATTACATGAGCTTACATGTTTGGGTCTTCAATTTTGTTCCATTGGTCTACATGTCTATTTTTGTGCCAGTACCATGTTTTTGTTATTACTATGGCTCTGTAATACATCTTAAGATCCGGAACGATAATCCAGCATTGCTAATTTTATTTTGGATTACTTTGGCTATCCAGGGACTTTTGTAATTTCATATAAATTTTAGGATAGTTTTTCTATTTCTGTGAAGAATCAGATGGGAATTTTGATTGTGATTGCGTTGAATCTGTAAGTAGCTTTTGGCTAAATGGTCATTTTCACAATAGTATTTCTGCCAATCTATGAGAATGGGATGTCTCCCATTTTCTAGTGTCATTCTCTATCTTTTCCTTCAGGGTTTAAGATTTTCATTGTGGAGTTCTTTCACTTCCTTGGTTAGGTATATGTCTAGATATTTTCTTTTCTTTGAGGCTTTTTGAATATGAATGGGCCCATGATTTCTTTCTCTGTGTGTTTATTGTTGGTGTATAGAAAAGTTATTGACTTGTGCAAGTCGATCCTGTATCCTGCCACATTTCTGAATTTGTTGATAATTTACAGAAGTTTTCTGGTGGAATTTTTGGGATCTTGGATGTATAGTATTATGTCATCTACAAATAGAGATAGTTTGACTTCTTTTCCTATTTGCATCCCTTTAATTTCCTTATCTTGCCTTATTGCTACAGCCAGTACTTTGAGCACAGTATTGAAAAGGGATGGATAGTGGACAGTCTTGTCTTGTTTCTGACTTCAGTGGGATTGCTTCAAGCTTTTCTCTTTTCAGGATGATGTTGGCTGTGGGTTTCTCATATATAGCTTTTATTATGTTGAGGTGTGTTCCCTCTAGCCCTACATTCTTCAGGACTTTTATCATGAAGGCATGTTGGATTTTGTCAAAGGCCTTTTCTGCATCTATTGAGATGATCGTGTGATTTTTAAGACCCTTTGTGTGGTTTATTACATTGATTGATTTGTGTATGTTGAACTATCCCTGCATTTCAAGGATAAAGCCAACTTGTCCATGTTGGATAATTGTTTGGATTTGTGTTTGTATTCTCTTTGCAAATATTTTCTTGAGCATTTTTTAATCTGTGTTCATCAGAGATATTGACCTGTGGTTTTCTTTTTTGTTATATTTTTACCTAGTTTGGGTATTGGAGCAGTACTGGCTTTGTAGGAGTTTGGGAGTACTCCTCCTTTTCTTTTCTCTTCTTTCTTTCTTTTCTTTTCTTTTCTTGAATAGTTTAAGAAGGACTGGCTGAAGATCTTCTTTGAACATGTGGTAGAATTCTGCTGTGAATTTATCTGGCCCTGGTGCCTTTTTTTTTATTAGAAGGATCTCTTTATTATGATTTCAATCTCCTCATTTGTTATGGGTCTATTTAGGTTGTTAACTTCTTCTTGGTTTAATTTTGGTCATTTGGCTGAATCTGAAAATTTATCCATTTCATTTAGGTTTCCCAGCTTCATGGAGCACAGGTTTTTAAAGAACTCCTCAATAATATTCTAAAATTATTTGATGTCTGTTGCAACATTTCCACAGTCATTTCTGATTCTGTTAATCTGAGTCCTCTCTTTCTTTTGGTTAGTTGGGCCAAGTGTCTGTCAGTCGTGTTTATCATCTCAAAGAACCAGTTGTTAAATTCATTGTCCTGTTCATTTTCTTTATTTTGTTTTGTTTTTCATTAATTTCTGCTGCATTTTATTATTTCCTGCCATGGAGTGGGCATGGATTTGATTTGTTCTTGTTTTTCCAAATTCTTGTGTCACATCATCTAGTCATGTGTTTGTATTCTCTCTGATTTTTTTAATGCAGGCTCTTAGAACTGTAAGTTTCCCCTGAGGACGGCTTTCAGTATGTCCTGGAGCTTCTGCTCTGTTGTGTGTTCATTTTCATTTAGTTACAGGAAAATTTTTATTTCTCGATTGCTTCTTTTACCCATTCATCATTCAGTAATGAGTCATTTAATCTCTTTAAGTTTGTGTATTTACTAGAGATTTTTTTGCTGTCGATTTTAAGTTTTATTGCATTATAGTCAGACTACAAATAGTTATTTCTATCTTTTTTTAATTTGTAAAGATTTGTGTGTGTGTGTGTGTGTGTGTGTGTGTGTGTGTGTGTGTGTGTCCCAGGATGTGGTTTGTGTTAGAAAATGTGCAGAATGTATTTTCTTTGTTGTTTGGTTAGAATATTCTGCAGATATATATTAAGTTTGTTTGATGTATGATGCCAACTAATTCTGATGTTTCTCCATTTTTGTATGTTTGTTCAGATGAGCTGTTTATTGGTGAAAGTCGGGTATTGAAATCACCTACTCATAATGGGATTGATGTTCATCTGCATCTTTAAATTCATTAGTACTTTTTTAAAATGAAATTGGGTACACCAGAGGTTGGTACATCTGTGTAGACTAGTGATGTCTTCTTGGTTAACTGTTCCTGTGATTAGAATGAAGTGTCCCTCTTTACCTCTTCTGATTAGATTTCATTTTAAGTCTATTTTGTCAGATATCAGGATACTGACACCTGCTTGCTTTCTGGCCCCATTTAGTTGGAATACCTTTGTCCATCCCCTTACTCTAAGGTGGTGTCTACCCTTAAAGCTCAGCTGTGTTTCTCCCAGGCAGCAGATCAGTGGGTTTTGTTTTTTGATCCATTCAGTCAGTCTGTGTCTTTTGACTGGAGAGTTGAGGTCACTGATATTTAACGTTATTATTAAAATGCGTGTATTAATTTTAGTTACCATGTTGTTGATTTTTGAGGCTGTCATTTGTGTTCTCAGATGTTCTCCCTGTCCTGATAACTATGGATCTGTGTTTCTTCCCACAGCTTTTCTGCCATGCTCCTTCCTCCCTTTAGCCTGGAATGTTGCTTCCTATATTTTCTTTAGATTTGGCTTGTTGAATTTAACTTTTTTAGGCTGTTTATATCTTGGAATTTTCTTTCTTTCTCCTTCAATTACGGCAGATAGTTTGGCTGAGGATATTAGTCTAGGCTGGCCATCACAGTCTTTCAGGCCTACGAATGCACTGCTCCAGGCTCTCCCATTGAGAAATATGCTGTTATTCTGATGGGTTTCCCTTTGCGTGTAACTTTCAGCTTTGTTCCAGCTTCCCATGCTCTTTCTTTGTTCTGTGTGTTTAGAGCTTTAACTATGGTATGCTGTGGGGAGTTTCTCACCTGATACTGTCTACTTGGTGCCCTGTGTGTTTCTTGAACCTGTCTGGGTATCTTTTCTTAGTTTAGGGAAGTTTTCTTCTGTGATCTTGGTGAAGATCTGGCCTTTGCTATTGACTTGGAATTCATCTCTGTCATCTATGCCTTATAATCTGAAGAATTGTTTTGCCTTTTTTTTTCATGGTGTTCCATATTTCCTGTATCTTTTCTATGATTTTTCCATAGTCTTTGCTTATCTGTCCTATATCTTCTATTGTAAGCATTCTCTTTGTGGGGCTTTTCTTTGAGATTTCTAGTTAAGTTCTTGGATTTTTCCATCTTCATTTCAGCCTGAGCTCTCCTCAATGTTTCTGTCTCTTTGGTGAATTCCATTCTCAAGTTCTAGATGGTCTTTGTCATTTCCATCAGCCTCGCCTTTGTGTTTTCTTGCACATTGCTCCGATATTTATTCTCCTTAAGTTTCCCTGAACTGTTTCTTTGTTTCTTCTCTAAACTCTTTTAGATGCTTTGAAGTTTATGATTGCTCTTTGAAATTCTGTGTTCTGGGGTTTTATCTAGGTAATTCCCATTGGCAAACATGTCTGCAGTGCTGGCCAGTTTGGAGAGAAGATGCTGACTTGCTCTTTCATATCATTGGGTTTTTTTGCCATGAGATCTGGGCATGCAGACTTCTTTTGTGAGTTCTAAGTGTGGAATGGCAGAGACTGGGGCAGAAGAGGGAGTGTACAAGCATGTTGGGTCTAGAAGTTGGAAACGGCTTGAGTGGAATGGAGTCAGATGGACAAAGAGGACTGGGCTGGTCTGCAGGACATGCCTCCTGGTCCAAGCCTGGAGTATGTAGGTAAATCTGTCTGGGAAGAAAGATTTTATGTGGTGTGAGAGGGGCCTGTGCATTGGGGGATAGGTAGGTAGGGTCCCTGCAGAGGCCTAGAGATCAGTTATGGTACAGACAGGGTTGGCCCTGAATGTGGGACCCAGGCTATATGGTATAGACAGCGGTGGCCAGACTAGGCCAGAGCCCTGGATATGATTTCTGACTGGTTGGGAAGAAAGTTTGGATTAAAGACCATCTGGTGTGGACCCTGGAAAATGATGTGGGAGACATGGCAGGGCAGAGAGGTTAGATTGGGCTCAGAAGGGACCTGCGGGTGGTGACAGGTGAGGTGGGTCCTGGCAGAAGCCTAGAGCAAACCTCCATCCTTTATAAAGCTGTCCAGTTTCAGTTATCCTGTCACAACCATGAAAAATAGACTCACGTGGTATGCCTTCGCAGACTTCATATTAACTGTTTTAATTTGGTTTTGGTTAAATCCATACATCAGGCAATCAAATATCAGATCACATTTCACAAGGTGCTGTATTAACAGATAGAATAAGAGCTGGTACCTGGTGCCTCAGCAGCCTGTTAAGCCTTGACGGAAGAGAAAAGAACGCTGGGGTGGGATGTGGGGGTGGAGGTGGGGGGGGGGAGAGCAAGGAGGAAGAGCTTTCCAACCACAGCCCTTGAGAGAAAAGAAACATTTCAGTGTTTTATGAACTTTCTCTTCCCCCTCATCATTTAAACAACAATAAATGTAACACATCAATTTCTAGTATGATCCTTTTATTGCGTTATAACCAGGTGCCAAGTGGTTAGGGATTTATGAAGAAGTTATCGCCGAGGCAGTAATGAGGGCTAATGGGCAGCAGCAGAACCTCCTGGGAAGGAGGGAAGCCTCAGCAAAGAAGCCAGGATCACAGGCCACAACGGTGGAAGGTCCTGGAAGGAGTGGAGGAAGGGACTCAGGTAGACTGGGGCTGGGTACAAGGAAAGCCAGGTGGGGCTCCAGCCCTGATTCGGGAACACTGGCGCCGTGACCGTCTATTTCTAAACTTCAATTTCTCTGTCTCCAAAATGAGTACCACAGAGGCAGCACTGTGCAGTGTAGATGGCCCTGCTCAGAATGTGACATCCTGGAGGCACCCACCTTCCTCGTTCTTTAGTTATTAGTGTTAATTATTATTATTACTCTCAAGACTATTTCAAATTTTTACACTCTTCAAATGTAATCTTAGGGCTCCTTGCTTGGAGCTCCATTTATTTAGAAGTCTAGTATCCTATCTATAACCGTGGCGTCTAAAAAGCCATATTACAAACATTGGACACATCCTTGGAACCTTGTGCATGGTAGCTAATGTCTCATGCATTGACCCGTTGACCCTGGAGAGGACCGGAGGCCAGGTCCTGTTTGTACACTGCCGTTCAATGTGCAGAGGAGCTAAAGCTGGCTGTCCTAGGGATGAAGACCAAGTGTGAGGTAGGTGAAGAGACATGGATCCGCTTTCACACAGAGGGTAACATTCCTGTCAGTGTTCCTGTGAACAAACTGAGGGAGTGCCAGCAAAGACCATGGGCTCTGTGGTTAAGCTCCTGGGTATGAACGAGCCTGTGACACCTGTATTATCTTTTAGCAAATGACATAAGGCCCTCGACCTCCATTTCCTCATGCATAAAATAGGTAGGATAGTGGTACCCTGAACCTTGGTATGGTATCCATAAAATAGGTGTGATGTGGCCATCAGAAACTTGGCTGGTGCTGGTTAAGCTACTGCACAAGTGTGACACACCCAGGACCCTGGTGACCATTAGTTATCATTTGGATTTCACTAAAATATCTAAGTAACTAGAGATGCATTTCCAGAGGGCAACCTTGGACTTGCCTGGCAAAGAGGGTATGTGCTGAGTAGGTAGGAAGATATTCACAAGCCCAGAGCCCTGTCCCCACCTAAGGAAGCTTAGATCATGTTTGGGAAGGCCCTCTTCCCATGATGGAATTCACAGATGCCCATGGTTGGGTAAGTGAGGTGAGGCAGACACAGAGCATCTGCCTCTAAGTACCTCCATGCCTACCACGGCCACCCAAGAGCAACATGATAGCATCTAAGCATTAGAAATTCAACCTGCAGGAAAGCAGTTCTCCCAGACCTCTCACACAATCTTCGGTGTCTAACATGGAGTGCTCCTGGCAGCTATACAGCAGTGATTCTCGGGGCCCCTGGCCAGCAGCAGATTGCCAGGCTTCACTCAGATCTGTGGGATGAGAAATTCTGATAGTAGGGACTCCTGTGGTATTCAACAGCCCCTGGGAGGGTACCAAGCTGTGCACTAATTTCTGCTGCAATTTGCTCCTAGCTTGCCAAAGTAACATCAAGCCATACTGTGTGTGATGGGACCTTGCCTGCGGAGCATGCCAGGGTAATGGAAGGCATTGTCATTCTCAAGAGGCGACAGGTATTGATTGGCTTGTCGTCTGGGTGGAGGTGTCATACATATATCTAAAGACTACGATTACTTCCAAAGAACAGAGGCATAAACTACACCGGTTTACCCACTTAAAGTCTCACACCCCGACTCCAGCTCCGTGGACTCAGACCTCCACCCCAAAGCTCTTCACCTTCACTATCCAATGGCGCGGCTAATTTTCCCCTGTTAGAGTTTGAGCCTAAGATGTTCCCCTTGTTACTGTAGTTGAACCAGAGATGTCCCTCTTGCTGATATGTTTGAGCCTGAGATATCCCAAAAAGGTTCACATTCCCTACTGGTGCTGCTATTGAGGAGCTATGGAACCTTAGCTGGTAGGGCGTGGCTGCTAGAAGTATGTCAAGAGATGCAGGGACTCCAAAGTTGACAGCTTGGGCCCTGCTTCCAGCCTCTCTTTCTGTTTCCAGAGCTACCAGGCTACAGCCAGCTTCTGTCATGATTGGGCTTCTCCATCACACCTTCCTTACCATGACAGACCATGATAGACTAACACCTTTGAGAGGGTGAACCTAAGAGAACACACACACACACACACACACACACACACACACACACACACACACCCCGCCCCCCGCCAAAATCATTCTGCCAGGTATTGTGGTCACAGTGCTGTGAAAGTAACCAATACATTATACTTACATATTACATTTACAATTTGTTACATTTATAATATGTTACACACATATTGGTTACTTTCACACAAGGCAAGTCAGGGAGAATTGTGGACTTTAGGCACATTATGATTCAGGCTCAATCAGCTTCAATGGGAGCCAGCTCTTGATTCTGTACTCTGTGAGTTGGCGTACGACAGTTTCAGCCTCTGGTGTCCCCAGCCTCAGCTCACAGAAGTCGCTTCTCAGACAACTCAAACAAAGGCCCTAGATTGAACAATCAGCATGGCTCTGGTTGGTCTAACTTGTATGGTAGCCTCATTCCTTAACCAACATGACAAATAGGAAGAATAGAAAGAGTGGACAGCCTGTCGCCATCACAGGTTCCTCCCCTGAGATGCCAAAACATATGGGCAGAAAGTGAGGTGGGGTGAGTCTCCCCAGAGCAAGACTTGGGTGTAGTGGGTAGCTGTTCCAGCTTTGACCTTGAAACACTGCCCCTAGAGTGACAGCAGGTAACTACACCTGCCTATGACCTGCCCCTGGGGTGTGGCTGAGAGGGAGCCCCTTAAGACTCCAGGTGTGTACGCGTTTGGCCCTTCTGGATACCCTGTGGTCCTGGAAGCTGGATGTGACAGCAAGCCAGAGTTCTCCGCTGAATGGTACCTCATCTCTCCCGGATCCTGTAACCAACCCCTATTGGCTGTAAGTTATCCCAGAAATAAACCTCTCTTGATTACCAGATAAATTACGTGGAATTGCCTCATTAATTACAGTAACACTCAGGGCCTTGAGAAGAAGGTGTCAGGGATAGAAGAGGGATCATGAATGGAATCCCAGGGCCTGGCCTACATCCCTTCCTGGTGCAGGCCTAGGGTTTCAGCATTCCCTGCCCCGCCAGCAGCTCTCAGGGAGACCTCAGAGGAGGCGGTCCATGAAACAGCAGATAGGAGCGGATGTGTGTGCTGGTCCCTCTGGAAGGTGGCATCAGACAGAAAAAGCAGGGTCTGCTTTTCCTTCTGGCCCTGTCACTGTAATCCAGAAACAAACAGGCTCAGATGCCCTCACATGGGCTTCCCACAGCCTCACCAGCCCCTAATCTCCTCCTTGGGATTTCCTGCCACTGTGCTGGAGTGTGTGTCCACGCGCATGTTTTCTCTGGAAAGGTCATGATTCTTCCACAGCATTTCCCTAAGTGCAAGATGTGTGAGCTGCTGAGGTTTAGGGGATAATTTAGGGAGAGCACACACACAATACTCGGGTGTTTTTTATTAGTTTGTGCCTGTTTAAGAATGGGGTGGGGTGACTGGTGTTAGAGTATCAGCTACTGTTTGTCCTGTGCTGGCTAGATACCTGGCATTTTTCTCCTGTGCAAACTGACTCATTCTCATAGCAGCTCTTAGAAGAAATCACTCTTTTTAGTTTCATTTGATGGATAAATAATGTAAGCACAGAGAGGTCAAGTAGGTTGTTCAAGTCACATAGTTAGTAGGAAGCTGGATCAAGGCTCCAGTCCAGGAGATCTGGCTCCAAGGTCAAACTCATAATCATTTCATCCACCTGTGATAGCAAGCGTACCATGACAGTGACATCAGGTACTCTTTTCCAGTTAGGTTAAAAGAGAACACGTTCATTTGTGAGAAATAATAAGGTGACAGTTTTTGAAAAGGTGGTGTGGATTCCTTCAAGCACCTCTAGATGGGGAAACACTGGGGTCCCTGAGGCCTTGGAGGGTCAGTGCTGAGCTGAATTCCATGTGTCTGTCTCCAGTGACCTACAGAGAACCCAGGAGCTTTAAGGTGAGGCTTTTCTTCAGACACACACTGAATAGAAAGGGGAAAGGAAGCCTTTAATCCCAGCACTCGGGAGGCAGAAGCAGGTAGATCTCCATGAGTTCAAGGCCAGCCTGGTCTACAGAGCAAGTGCCCCCCATCTCAGCTTCTTCTCCACTGATATGCTCTACTCACCAGAGTTGGCCAAGCCCTCTAGAACCAGGGAGAAAGCAAACTTTTCCTGTTTTTTTCAGGTGCTCCCATGGTCACAAAAATGCTAACTAATGCACCTTCTTGGTACCACAGGGAAAATACCCTAGGTCACCTGAACCATAAAACGAAAAGTAAGTGCTAAGAATGCTGTAGAAATGATAATGCTAAATCTCCATGGCCTGCGGTTGGTTGACAGTTCGTTTCTTAGGTGAGATTCCAAGTCATAAGCAAACCCACAGCCAAAACAGGTGAGTTGATGACATCACGATTCGGAGTTTGGATTCCAAATAATCTCACTGAGGGAGTAAGAAGAGAATCTGCAAGTGGGAAATAGTATGCATATTGTCCACCCGATGAAGGAGCGGTGTGCAGAACACAGGACCGACACTTGCAACTTGGTGGTTAAAAGACAAGATGTCAAACGGGCAGAGCATGGGTTGCTGTGTCCCCAAAGCAGCTAGGCAAGTGGCAATACGCTGAAAGTTGCTTTAGGTTTTCAACCATTCGAGGAAGGCAAACAGAAACGCCCCAGTCCCACCAGGAGTGCTAGGACCAGAGAGAGACCGGGAATAACAAGGGTGTGGAGAAACCAGAAACTCCACAGCCTGCAAGTTGGGGTGGAAAATGCTAAAACCATTTTGAAAGCCAGCTTGGCAGTTCTTCAAATGTTCAGCATGGAGTTATCATATGACCCAGCCGTCCTCATAGGTACATACTGTGGAGAAACGAAAACACATGTCCACACATCAGACTGGAATTCTTCACAGCAGAGCTGCTCAGAGAGAGCACACGGCCTGTCCTCAGGGAGTGGCTGAACAGAGCATGCAATGTCTACACAGCAGAATATTATTCCTCAGTAGAAAAAAACAAAACAAAAACAGGGAGTAGCAACATTCACCATGGTGGGGATGAACTTTGACATTGTTGTATTAAGTGGTGAGTTGATAGGAGACCACACATTGTGGAATCCATCTGTTCAGAGGGCTCAAAATAGACAAATCTGTAGAGACTGGAGTGGATCTGTGGTTCACAGAGAGAGAGGCAAGCAAGGAGTGACTTGATGAACAAGAGCTTCCTTTCTGGAGCAATGAAGATGTCTTACACCTGATGGTAATGGCCGTGTGGCCCTGTGGGTATACTGAAACCAGAGATCCTTAGCTTTAAAGGAGGGCATTTATGGTCTGTGAATCATCTCTCAAAGCTATCTTAATGCATTCAGAGAACTGTACTTTTAAAAATTGGTCAGATGGTAAATATTCTGTTTTTTAACGCAATAAAAAAATACTTTGAGAAATACATGTAGAATCTTAGTGACCCTTGTAAACAACAGAGCTTGAAAAGGAAAACCACACCACCTTGGCAATGGGAGGCCTAACAAGTGCCTTCTTACCAGCTGGTAAAGAGGCAAGATTGCCAATAGAGCTTTTTGTGCTGATGTTCATACCCCGATATGGGGAGATGAGAAGGATACCACGCCTTCTGCTACATCCTCTCCCGAGCCAGGTCTATCTAGATACACCAGACCAACCCCAAGTCAGGAACATCCTACAAAAATGCCTCAAAACTCTCCAAGATGTGCAAAATAAAAACCCAGGGAACCGTCACAGACCACAAGGGATGTAGGAGGAGAGACAGGTAAGGACCATAGTACTCATCCACCTCAGTGGGGAAGCACTGCTCTTCTGACAAGCCGGCTGTCAGTTAACTATAATGGACCAATGTGAGTGTCCCAGAGGCCACGGTGCCATGTGGCTCTGTAAGATGCTGATGCTCCAGGCACTGGGTGAAAGATAGGAACTTACTCTGTCTGTATCACTTTTCTGTAAGCCGAAGACTTCTCCAAAATGAAGTACTTTTACGTGAGGGGAAAACAATAACTTCATGAAACTTCTTTATTTATACTTAGTCTTTATTTATACTTAGGTCCTTATTGACTGTGCACACAATGTATGTGACACATGCATATATACAATATGTGAATAAACAATCGTTTCCCATGTTAACGACACATGGGCATAAACAGGCTCTGTTTGGAGCCAGGACTTAGTTCTCCCTTGGTTCACGATTCGTCACCAACATTGATCTGGACAGACCAGCCTCACAGTGGTTACCTGCTTACTGGATTTTCCCTCCTAACTGCCATTCCTTCCTTCCCTGCAAACACAAATACTCCTGTAAAATTTACCTGGAGGCATTACAATGTCTATCTCATTGTGTTTTCCGATCTCTGTGTGTGAGTTTGTGTGGTGTATGTGCACACGTGTGTGTTGGCACGAGAATGCAGGAGGCCAAAAAAGAACATACAGTGTCTTGTTCTCTCGCGCTCGCCCTTCTTCCTTTGAGACAGGGACCTCTCATTGCACCTGGACCGAAGCTGTCGGCCAGGGAGCTGCCATGAACCTTTTGTCTCTGCCCCTCAGAGTGCTGGGGTTATGGGCACGCACTCTGTCAGGCCTGGCTTTCCACAGGGGTGCTGGGTATTTTAATGTAGGTCCTCCTGCTTAGCGAGCAGGAGTTCTTGTACACTGAGCCCTCTTCTCAGCCTCTGGGTGTTGATTTGTTTTGTTTTGTCTTGTCTTGTTTTGTTTTTTGCTCCCCTATGTAGGGTCTCACACTGCAGCCCATCAAACTCACAGCAATCCTCCTGCTCCAGCCTCCTTAGCACTGAAATTAAAGTGAGCCACCATCCCAGCTATGACGAACTTTTTAAAATTAGTACCACAAATTGAAACTGCAGCCCTCCCCCTATGTGCAGGCAACCAGTCTCCTCTCACCCCTTCACACGTTTCTGTGGTAGGTCTTTTCAATTTTCCCAGGAACAGGTCGTCAACTTATCTCTAAATTCCACGGCCAGGAAATACACTACAATGAGTTTCCTCTTGATAGTCCTTCATGACAGGCCCCTGTGGGAATGTCCTCGGGGCATGTACCCATAGTCAGACAACCTGGTCCTTGGGTTGGCCAATTACATCACCACAGGCAGGAGGCCGTTCACCTACACAGTCTCCAGCTCATCATATTCCGCATGCATGGTACCTTGACATGTAATCTGGCCATGTGAGAGGCCATGGGGGGAACACAGGAGGGAGCAGCCTGTCCTTGGCCAGGACGTGCTAGCTCTCGCTCCGCACCAAGCGTGGTTCCGTGCATTCTGCGACTTTGTGAAATGGGGACCAATCCATTTCCTTCTTGCAACATCCCTTTTGGGCAAGTACTGTTATTTTCTTCTCACCAGGGAGGGAGTGAGGACCACATGGGCTTTGGATCCCCGAATGGCACTTGTGTTTATGCTAAGGGTTAATTAAAACATAAACGGCACTCAAAATAGCATTAGGAACTCAGGTCTTTCCTAATCCAATCAAAGCATCTTTTGGTGTGCTGGATCCTGGAGGGTCAGAAGCTGCCCATGCTAAGTGAGGATCTTCTAGAAGCCACACTTATAACATTAAGGTCAGCGGGGGAGGATGCCTTGGGAACCCATCACTGGTGCTTCTCTGGGGGCTAAAGGCTTTGTAATGGAGCTTATCCACACTGGCGGAAGGAAGCCTTCTGTTTTCCTGCCCTGGAGAAGTCAATTCCCATTTTTTATCTCCAGGTTCCCACCAAGCCACCTTGCTGAGGGGGTAGTGATGAAGAGCAGATTCAAGGTTAGGGCCCCTCTGCAGCAGGCCCGGCTGCTCTCTAGGCAATTGCAATGGGAAAAAGTGATGGAAAGCCAAACCCATGGGCTTCTCGGAGAAGAGAAAAGAGCTCAGGCTTGGCCTGGCCTGCCTTCTTGCCCTCATCCCCACTGATCCTCCACACATGAGACATTAATTTCCCAGTGGGCTCCTGAGTGTCTCTCTGGCTAGGCACTGTCTCAGCCCCAGATATATGTGGCCAGCTCACACAACCCCCGTTCACTGAATATATGAAACCAGCTTACTGCCCCCCATATATATGTGTCCATCTCACTACCTCTCTGCTGTGTGTAACCAGCTCACTGCCCCCCCCCAGCTTTATGTGACCAGCTCGCTGCTCCCCCCCCCCAGCTACATGTAGCAGGTCACTGCACCCTCTAGTTCTATGTGGTCAGCTCCCCACATGCCCTAGTTCTATGTGGTCAGCTCCCTACCTACCCCCAGCTATGTGTGGTCAGCTAACTGCTCCCCACCTTAGCTATATCTGGCCAGCTCACCGAGGCAGGAGAGCAGCCTTATTGGCTGCCTTTGTCTTCACTTTATCCTCCAAAAGAGAGAAATTATCAGCACGGGAGGGATCCAGACTCCAGAGAGACCCGAGGAACACCGAAGGAACACTGAGATAGGAATGGCTTGTGAAACCCGGCTCCTGCCCTCTCAGAGAACAAGGTAAGAGGCGTTTCCTGCCAAGGCTCCTGCCACATGGGCTGAGGGTCTTCCCTCCCATTTTGGTACAGGACACCAGGCTAAGGGAATTTGCTTTGAAAGTATCTTTTTCAATCTCCTGAAATAAATCCCTCAGCAATTACTAGAGCTTGTTGTGACTGGTGGTATAGATCCTGGGGAAGGGGCAGGCCACTTTGGGGGCCACTGTCTCCACCATGGAGTGCCCCCCATATGGTATAGAAACTGTAGCACAGTTACCCAGCAATGCCACGGGCTCCCCTTCACTTTGCCCAGGGCTTCTGCAGCAGCCCCATAGAGGCTCCAGCCCATCTTGAGCGACTGAGCCTTCCAGTCTGCAGACTGTGGGAATAAGAGCTATGATTGGGCAGCAGTTCTGATCTCTAGGGGTTTAGGAAAGATATGAGATGTCCCATGTTTGGTGTGGAGTCTCTCGTACTTCTCTTTAGAAAGTGCCCGCAAAACACAACTCTGCCTCCAATGGAATAAGAGAATGTATATTTTAAGACAAATATAGGTGACCCCAGTGTGGGGACAGGGCATGTTCCAATGTGGAAGTGATGATACAAACTTTCTAATCACAGAATAAAAGACAGCCATAAGTCAAGGCATTTACCACACACATTGGTGAGGGCTGCAGGTAGATGGGGTAAAGAGAAGTGGGGAGTCTCTGTTATAGGTCTCAGATGCTGTCTTCCCACACACATTGGTGAGGGCTGCAGGTAGACGGGGTACAGAGAAGTGGGGGGATCTCCACTATAGGTCTCAGACACTGTCTGATAGCAGTCTCTGGGGTTGGTGACAGCGATCTAGCTCTCTGATAGCTGAAGGAATGTTGGGTCAGACACAGAGTTGGGCTATGGGGGGCGAGGTGGCACTAAAGGTAGCCCAGAGTAATTTGGCTTTGGGTCTGCAGCATTCTGACTCTCTGCAACCAGGACTTCCTAATCTGCTGTCAGCCTAGCTACCACTTTTTCTGGAACTTCATTCCCAGGCCTATGTCTTAACTGAGGTGTTGGATAAAGGTCACAAAGCCTCCTTTTTTATTTGGATCGTGTATGTACTCATAATTCCACTTTATTCCAGTATGCATACACTCCCTGCTTCCTTCCCAGGTGTCCCTGGGCAGCTTGGTCTGCAGTTACCCCATCCCAGTCACCCTTCAGCCAAACTATACACGTATCTATTTAGCGCGTTTAACCTTTTTTTTTTCTCATAAGGTTCTAATTTTACATTTTCCAGGGTATTTTGGATTTGGCAGTATAGCCTTCGTCTGTGAAGAGTAGAACTTAATTATCAAAAGCTGAGTGGGAGCGAGCCATCCATCACCCACGACACATCCCTGCCTGTGTTCATTTGAGAAACATTTTTTTTTTGTGTAGAGCTCTTGGAAGAAGACGGGGTGGTGGTGGGGGGGAAAGATGTCAGAAAAATAGAGGGGAGAAAAAGGAAAAGAGAAAGAGAGAAATGAAAGAAAGAAAGAAATCTGTTCTGGCATCCATCGGCTCACAAGGAAAGCACCTGTACATCAAACTGTAGCGCTTGGGGGGAAGGGGCACGTTGTTCCTTTGACCTCTCCCTCTCCTCCCTCCTCCTGTCACCCTCCCAAAAAACTTTGGTTTGAAATTGGATCTCAAACGTCTCGAGCATGTGAAAGTTACTCATGTAAAATGCTTCCTACGGTGAACGCCATCCCTACGGTGAGATTTGCTCTGCAGCTAAGGCCCTGTCAGGGAAGTTGCCCAACTACCATGTTCCAGTGTTTTCTTTAAGAGCAGGGTTTTTTAACAGCCAGATAAGTGCTCACAGAGGCCCAGCCCAGTTGCACAGCGACACCCAGTGGCTTTGTTAAGAAATGCCCCGCCCCACCCTGGGGGAGGCCACCCCAGGCTTGACTGCCACAAGGCCTGCACCCCCAAGTTTGCAGGTGGAGTCCCTGATTTTTTTTTGTCCTCAGGGCCCCTGTGCTTGTATGAAAATGGGCTAGTCTGAGGCCAGCCTTTCCTGAGTTCTTCAATGAGATGGGTCAAAGTGTGTGGTGAGGCTCTGCCCCCATGGGCCTAGAGGAGACCCCCGTCAGAGCTCGC
Source organism: Peromyscus eremicus (assembly GCF_949786415.1). NCBI lineage: Eukaryota > Metazoa > Chordata > Mammalia > Rodentia > Cricetidae > Peromyscus > Peromyscus eremicus. The sequence goes on from NC_081420.1 coordinate 133,931,724, forward strand.
CTCTGCTCTCTCCAAGGCCATGGCAGGTCCGACAGGTCACCCAGAGGGTTCCACACACGTCTGGCCAGTGGATTGGGCTAGCTCTGCCTCGAGGGGAAGGTGGTTTTGCCCATTGGTTTGTGTTTGGCTGCTCCTGATCGAGCTGAGCCTGCTGCTCCTCCACCAGTCAGCCCACAACCACTTCCAGGATCCTGCACACTTTCTCCCACAGGGGGCGCTGTGAATGCTTGGCAGTGGTGGTGGTTCAGCCCACATCTTCTGGAACGCCTATATCTGAACACACACACACACACACACACACACACACACACACACACACACACACAGAGATCAGTTTTCTAGATTAATTTTCCATTCTTTAGGCTTATTATCCTTACTGTATTTAACCAAAAAGACATTTCTTTCTGACCAGCTAAGGCTCTGTGGAAGTCTTCATGGTGGGATGTATTCACAGTGAGCTGATAGGGGCCAGGGCTGCACCCAATCCAGGGGCAGGATGGGAGTGGGCCGTTTCCAGTGAACACTGGCTCAGAAAGGCTCAGCCCACTACAAAAATGAGAAGATACAGAGTGATCTTTCCTCCAGCGGAGTGCCTGGAGCCAGCTGTGGATGCTGAGTGCCACAGACACCCTCAGACAGCAGAGGCCCTGTACCAGGCAGTGTACCTGCCCTGTGTGCCAGCCACCGGGTGCTGGCCAGAGCAGCACTCATGGGCAGGTACCTTCCCTTCCACAGTACATACCCAGACCCTGCTCCCTGAGCTTGCAGAATCAGCCTGGACACTCAAGGGGGGCTGTCCCCTCCTCCTGAGTCTCATCATCATTGTACATAGGACACGGATATCATGGGAAACAATTCAGTGACATGATCTTACACAGGACTCAGGGCGGCCAGGCCAAGGGCAAGTGAAAGATGCTTAAATTCATGGAGGATGCAGCTCTTGAGTCAGTTCAGGAGTAACATGGCAATGTGACTCTGACCATGGAACCAGCCTAACTGCCTTATCATCCACTATCTGTCCACTATGGTAGTTTGAATGAGACGATGTCCCTCAGGAGTCCCCAGCTGGTGGTTATTTGGGAAGAGTTGGGAGGTACGGCCTTGCTGGAGGAAACATGTCACCTTGAGGCCTTGACGTTTCAAAAGCCATGTGTCATTCCCAGTTGGCTCTTTCTGCTGTCTGCTTGTGGTTCAAGATGTGAGTTCTCAGGGACTGTTCGAGCCACCAGGTGTCAGTTACTTCAGTTCCGTGGACCCCAAGCCCTGACACCATGAACCCCAAATAATCTCCTTCTTCTTTAGTTGCTTTGGACACTGTGTCATCACAGCGACTGAAGAGTGACTAATACACCAGTACATGGTGCTTGCCCCGTGTCCATCTGTGCCACACAGTACCATCCTGCGAGGGTCTTCTCAAACCATCCTTGCCTCTCTCTGCCTACAATGCCATTTACTCACATAACAGATTGCCACAGTCTTCCCAGAGCACAGGTCAGATCTCATTTCCTGCTCCACAGTGTCTAACACTCTTGACATTTGCAAAACCAAGGCCTAGGTCCTAGATGCGTCTCTGGCTTTCCCTTGTTCCTTTCAAGGGCCCTCCAAGCTGCTTATGCTCCAGCCAAAGCGAGGACAGCCTGCCTGTGACATTTGCTTGTGTGTTCCCTTTCACCTACAGGGCTGTCCCACTGCACAGTTCTACTAGACTAGCACCCTCTGAAGCTGCCCCTGGCAAAATCTGCACAACTATCCCTGGCCGGCCAGGTCACATATCCCGCTATGTCTGCCCTAGTTGGAAGAAGGATTTTTCAACAGCAGCACTATTGGCTTTTTTTTTTTTTAAGTCAAATAACTCTTTGTAGTAGGGGAACAGCCCTACTCATTGCAGAATATTTAGCCATGCCTAGGACACTGCCTCCACGCAGTCACACCAACCAAAGATGGCCCTGGGATCTTGTCACCTCTGATTGAGAACCACTGAACTAATCTGAGGCCTCACCTTCAAAGCCAGAGAATGGACTTGTTTGCCAAGTATCCTGGACCATGTCCACTGGCCCTCCATCAAGCTACTGAGCCTTCTCCTTTAAATATATTCTCTCTCCTTACAGAAGGTGACCACCTCAAGTCGGACTTTGAACTACATGTCTCCTAAGGATGAACATAAAACAGGAACTCAAGAAGCCTCAGCCAGTGGCTGGGGGCCTTACACTCACGGCAGGAAAGCAGATTCCAGCCATGCCGTGTGACAGCAGAGGTCTTGTCATCTCAGGGGACAACCCCTTGGGGACCTAGTACTTGACCTGCAGCCAGCCCAGTGTCCACGCTCACTCAGAGAAGCCAGTCCGTCCAGGTTTAGTCCATTATTCCAGGCTTGCAGAGAAGTTCTAGAGTTTGGTGAAATCATGCAATAAAATATTGTGAAGCGCTCTGGCTTGTCAAAACAGGGGGTGCATTTAAGTTGAAAGTCAGAGGCCTTCTAAAGTAAGGCAAGAGCTCGGCGGATGGATGGGGCAGCTGGCTTCCATTTAGGGGAGGTCCAGAGGACCTTCGAGTCTGTGATGTAAATGAAGAACAGAGCCCCCAACAATTTAACTGTCACCGTTGCAAGTGCTCTGACTGGCATGGCCACAGGCCCAAGCCTCCATTCCATCTGGGCAGCCCCGAGCCTGCGCTGCAAGATGAAAGGACCAGGTTGGGTCCCTGCAGGCAGGCATTATCCTACCAGTGGGCGGGGATGGGGGCTGACAGCTGGCTGGCAGGGGAGGGGCAACGTGGGCCGCTGTGACTTCTGCCAGTCTCTGGGTACACAGAGCCCAGGGCGACGTGAGTGCCACTCTGTTGTCCTGGGCTTCGGAACTGTGGGAGCCACTGAGCCCGTCTCTGTTGTCTTTCCCTCCTCTCTCTGCAGACATGCCTCAGACCCTCTCTCTGTGGGCCTGCACCGGTGTCTCTGCTCCTGTCTGTCAACTGCTCCGTCTGTCTGTCTGTCTCTCTCCCTGAGTTTCAGCGGTCTCTCTCCAGCTCTCTGTCTCTTCTACATCTCTCTGTCTCTCTTCTCTCATGTTTCTTTCTCCTTTTTCTCTGTCCTGTCTTCTTTTATTCATTCATCTCAGCCTCCTGTTTGGTTACTGGTGAATGTGTGTGCCTGTGTGCCTGTGTGCCTCCCCCTTCTGTCTTTGTGTGTCTCTCTCTCTCACGCACTCCAAGATTACCAACCTAACATGGACCAGTTCCTTCAAAAGTTCCAAGGGTCCCCCAAAGTCCATCAGTACCAGGGGATAAAACCCCAATTTCACATGTTAGGCACAACATCCTGCTGACATTGTGAGCTGAATACCCCTTTCCTTGGGAGCCCCTAACGCCCTCCTCACTCAGGGGACAGAGCACCCTACCTGGCCCCTGGAGCCTTGGGTTGCTCTTCCAGGAAGGACAGAGTATGGTCCTGGATCTGAGGAGATAGGCTTGAAATCCTAACAGCCCAGGTGAGGTGTTTATGGGATGATTCCCATGGAGGTCAAAGTGAGATATTAACCTCAGCTGTGGGGTTGGGGCTCCAGGGTCTTCATGGTTCTCTGAGTTTAAAATCTAAGGCTTAGGGAAACAACATGACAAAGTCACCCGTTTGGAAGGAACCTGGGATTGGACTCTGCATACCAAATGTGCCTTTCACTTCAGAAGAAAACAATTTCTTATATTCATTACACACATCTCTCATCCTGATCTCTTTGCTGGGCCTCTTCTTACGCATCATTTTGTTTCAGATTCATAATCCCATGAAGCAAGTGTTATGTTACCACCTCCTAGTAAGCAGATGAATAAACTAAAGACCAGAGAGGTTAATTCACCTGCCCAAGGTCACCCCGTTGGCTAAGCAGTGGAGCCAGGGTGATGGGCTGTGAGCAAATTAATAGATTCCAACTGGCATCACTAAATTTATATTTCCGCCTCCACCGAGGTCCCTACCACTGCAAGTAATCCTGAAAATTCGTCATGAAGCTTTCAAAACAATTTATGCAAACAAACCTCAAGTGGGCTATTTGTATTGGCAGCCCATTTCACTTAACCACCCACAACAAGGAACAGATGGCCCAGGCGAGTGCTGGAATCGCCCGCAAAGAAAACAGGCAAGGCGGAGGCATGCGGGCCGCCCTTGGGACTCGGACTTGCACGATTACAGGCTTGACTCGTGTTTGTGTCTTTGACTCCGCTGGTTTGTTTTTATATATATACTTGTGAAACCGACCCAACGTCTCATGGCACAAGTTTCCTCAAAGACCCATTGGCAGCCATCTTGGAACGGTGAGAACCTCGTGTTTCTTCCTGCCGGAAGTAGAATAAGCCTGTAGATGTCGGATCAGGCCCTGGGGAAAACTACAAGACAAATGTTTGGAGAGCCCAATTTTCCTGCCTGTTTTGTTCTACCTTTGTTTCCACTGGGCAAGTCTAGACTGGAAAGCAGATCCTGGGTTCAGATGGCAGAGAGCAGCTGTAAACAGCTCTGCACTGAGGATTATTCGAATGCTAATAGTTTTGGGAGGCGGAGCCTTGAGGAGGTCCTGAAGGTGGGGCCCTGGGAATAGTGTGAGTGGCCTCAACAAAAGATGCAGAGAAGAAGAGAGGCTGAGCTTGCCCTCTCACAAGCGATACCCTCTTCAGACGCTGTGTTAGGCCAGTGGACTCGGTCTCCAGAAGTGTGAGCCTCTGGTCTTCGTGAAGCCTCTGGTGTGAGATATTTGGTTATAGCCACAAAAATGGACAAATACAGTGTGTCTTTGATACTCTTCCCTGCCTTTCCATCCCTTAGATCTGGGCAAACTTGGCCTTCAAGTTCTCTCATACTAGACAACAGAGCCCCTCACCAGTGCTCTGGGGCATTACCCTGGATCCCTGGAGTCCCTATAAGAAATCTAAGGCCACCATGATTGGAGGAAGTCCATTCACATGAAGCCCCAGGTGAATGTTGCCTCCAGCACTCAGCATCAGACATCAGATATGCCCGATGTCTCCTCTGCCAGCTACAAGTCATCCCTACCCCTGAGGTCTCCAGAGAGGAGACATCAGGCACCCCAGGGCAGGCTAGTAGTCATCTTAGCCCCAGGCATTACCAATTCCTGACCCACAAATCCCATAGACACAAAGCAGTGGTGGCTTTGAGTGCTGATTTGGGTAATAATTTGTGCCCGTGCCAGATAGCTGAAACAAGAAAGAAAAATAAAGTCTACATGCATTCAGAGTTAATTAAAAATACATGTTGGTGACAGATGGTGGTGGCACATGCCTTTAATCCCAGCACTTGGGAGGCAGAGGCAGGTGGATCTCTGTGAGTTAAAGGCCAGCCTGGTCTACAAAGTGAGTTCCAGGAGAGCCAGGGCTGTTACACAGAGAAACCCCGTCTCAAACCACCCCCACAATAATAACAATAATAATAATAATAACAATAACAATAACAATAACAATAATACATATTGACATGCATCAAAGACCGTAATCAACCAGGAACTGAAAGGAGTCAGGATGCATGCTGGCTCAGATCAAGAAAGATGATTTCAGGCAACATACTAAGTGAAGCTTTGGCTCGTTAGCAGAGGATTAGAAGGGGGAACCCAGGGTATAGGGATTCACTTAACATAAGAACCCATAACTCTCTAGTTCTCAGCAAATGCAGCAACAATCCCAGCTAGGGTCACTGACTGGGTGGTGGACCTGTTAACCCCTGGGACCTGATTCTTTCTCAGGAGGACCCACCATATGGTATCTGCCATGTCAGGAGAAAGATGGGAAGACTAAAGCAAATTTTCTAGTCAGGGACTGGGGTCCCCAAAAATACTTAAAAAGGATGTGGTAAGCCAGAAACATATTTACTGTCTCCTGAGATCTGATGAACTATTCCTGGGGTGAATGGAGTCTGAGGAATGAAAAGGAATGCTTGAGTCCCCTGAGCATGGGTGAAGGACCTGAACATGGCTGCCCCACCACAACCAAGACGGAATTTCATCGCTGAAGACGGCCCTGTCCCCACTCCCACAGGAGCAAGACCTCAGCTAGAGGGAGCACATGACCTTCCTGGCCTCCTACAGCCATGAGACAGGATGCTCATCTTCTCAGCTGCCCAGCTGCGGCCCTCAGAGATGATGGACAGGAAGAGCAGTGGCCAGGGAGGCAGACAGCGGAGGCCAGGTGGGTGTGAGAATGACACAGTAGATGCAGCTGACTGAAAGCAGTCCCCCGGTTCCCCCCATCCCCCAGGTCCCCCCGTCCCCCGGTTCTCCCAGTCCCCCCAGACCCCCTGATCCCCCCAATCCCTCTCGTCCCTCTCGTCCCCACCCCACCCCACCCCCATCCCTCTGGTCCCCTGCTGAAACACACATACTTCTAGATCAAAGAGGCGTGGTAATGATGCTTGGAGTAGACACTGGAAGCCACTGCACTGGCGGCCGTGGCCGAGCCCCCATCACCTGTCTGTACCCATGTCAAGGAGGTTCAGGAATGGCTGGCACCTCGTTCAGCAAGCTCTCTGTGTTTTTACACACATCCCACTCACCACTGTCTGTGAAGTGGGCCCCAGCTCTTCTTGCAGAAATGGAAAACAAGGCCCAGAAATTCTCCTTCATTCATCCCCTGACACTCTGAGTGACCTGGCAGGGATGGCAAGCCATGACTGGCTGACTGCAGAGAATGAATGTGTGCTAGGTCTGTGCTCCCCAAAGTACCTGTCACCCACTCTGGGACTGGCTTCCACCGGAATACCCAAGTCAGTCTGGAATCCCAAGTTCTAGAATCATGGTCCATGGCAGGGGAGACCCAGGGATTTGGAACATCATCACATGGTTCCAGAAAGGCAGCATTCCCTCAAGCTATGTCCCAAACTGAAGGTTCCTCACTTGGGGACGGCCACTGGACTGGTTTCTCTGGACTGTCGGCAGCTGTGTGCCAGGGGAAGGAAGCTGAGGGCCACCTGCACATCGACATTCAAAATTTCTTCCAGAAGCAATGTGTTGTTTCTGCTCATAGCCCATCAGCCAGAGCAAGTCAAAGGCTACCTGTAGCAGGCTTTTTTGGACCACCAGCCCCCAAATCACGACACAGACTTATTATTAATTATGAATGCTGGGCCTTAGCTTAGGCTTGTTTCTAACTAGCTTTTTTTTTTAACTTAAATTAACCCATTTCTATTCATCTATGTGCTGCCCTGAGGCTCATTTACCTCATCAACATACTGTCCATCCTGCCTTCCTGCTTCTTCCGTGTCTGGTGGAGAGGGGCTGGTGGGAAGGTGGGCTGGCTGGCTCCCCTTTTCTTTCTGCACACCAGCCCTGCCTAACCCTCCTCTGCCTAACTATTGGCCATTCAGCATTTTATTAGGACCAACCAGGTGCCTTAAACAGGCAAAGTAAAACAGCAACATAACTTTACATAGTTAAACAAATGCAGCATAAACAAATGAAACACATCTTTACATAACTAAACAATTATTCTGCAACACAAACAAATGTAACACATCTTTACTTAGTTAAACAAATATTCTTTTCCACAATAGCTACCTATCTGATCTTAGGTATTTTGCCCTAGATGTGCCTGAATGACAGAGAACTTGAATATAGTGTCGACATTGCTGATGGGCACACTTGTTACCGCTCCATTTGTCCTAAGTTTACAATAAGCAATGAAGAAAAGAGAGGCCTGAGTGGTCTCTGAGGACAGTCAGCTATCCAAGAGTTCAACCAATCCTCTGGCCACTGCTAGGATTTCTAACTAACAGTGAACCTATCTCTGTGGTGAGCACTCATCGTGTGTGTGAGAGCTACAGGGGTAGGTAGATTATTTATGAAGTTCTAGTGATTACTGAAGAGTCTTTGAGGTCCTCAGGGGAAATGGTAATTAACCCTTATTACATTACACCAGTTTTAAAAAAGAAGGCACAAAAGAAACACCCAAGTACTATTGAACTGTGAATGAGTCATCTTTCCTACAAAATGCTTTCTACCCTTTAGTGCCTTCATCCACCTACTAATCTATCCATCCACCCATTCATCTATCCACCCATCCATCCATCTACTTGTACATACATGCATATGCATATATATGTATCTATATATACATTCATCCATCCATCTGCTTATCTATCTATCCATCCATCCACCCATCCACCTATCCATCCACCCATCCACCTATCCATCCACCCATCCACCTATCCATCCAATCATCCACCTATCCACCCACCCATCCACCTATCCATCCATCTACCAATCCATCAATCCACCCATCCATCCACCCATCTATCCATCCACTCATCCATCCATCCCTCCATCTACCCATCCATCCACTCATCCATCCACCCATCCATCCATCTACACATACATACATACATATATACATCTATATATACATTCATCCATCCATCTGCTTATCTATCTACCCATCCATCCACCCATCCACCCACCCACCAATCCATCTGACCATTTACACATCCATCCACCTATCTATCCATCCATCCATCCATTTATCCATGCATCCATTTACCCATCATTCCACCCATCCATCCATCCATCTCCCCATCTCTCTACTCACCCAACCATCCATTTGTGCATACAACCCTTCACCTTTTCCTTCAATACCAAGCGAATGTGGACATGGTTCCTGCCTCACATTCTAATGTGAGAAAAACAGGCATCCATCATACAATGACTCAAATTTAAAGCCTAGACTTACATAAAGAAGAGTGTACTGCTATAAGGACACTGAAAAGGAGGCCTGACCCCATGTGAGAAATAGTATTGTCTGTTCTTCATCTACAATTCTCCTCTTCGGCTGAATCTTCAGAAGACAAGCATCTCAGCTCTTTGGGGTCAGTTTTTGATCCTAAAGATTGGTTTTTGACCAACAAAAGGTGATTGTACACACCCATTAAAGCATCTCTTTCACTGATTTTCTTTTTTTATTTAATTTTATCTATCATTATTATTATCTATCATTAATATATCTATCATATATCTGCTATGACACATGTATGGAGGGCAGAAGACAGCTTGTGGGCATTAGTTTTTTCCTTCCACCTTGTTGAGGTAAAATCTCCTATTGCTCGCTGCTACACACTCCAGGCTACTGGCCCTTGGGCTTCTGTCTGACTCTCCTGTCTCTGCCTCCCATTTCACCCTGGGAGTGCTGGGATTATGTATCTGGGCCACTGTATCTAGCTTTTTTGGGGGTTCCAGGGATAGAAACTATGTCAGGCCTGCATGACCAGTACTTTTATCTCACTGACCCACTCCCTAGCCTCTCCTTTCACTTTGAGGAGCCCGGGCTAAGAAGTCAGAGGCACAAGACAGAAAGCACTTTCTTCACACGTGGAGGAGCAAGCCCTTGAGCTTGCCTGGACCTACAGGGTTCTTAGCATAAGTGGAAGACAAGCTTCTGCTCTAATGAACCACTGAGGTCCTGAGGCTGTCACTGCAGCATAACTTCACCCAGCCAGACTAACAAGCTGCAGGGCAGGGTAGAGAGCGGAAGTGGAGTTCCCAGGGACATGGAAACTGAGCCAAATTCTTCAGGATAAGTAGGCACTGACTCTCCAGAGGAAGGCAGGCCTGTCAGATGGCCAGCACCTCCTCTTCTTCCCCAGCCTCCGGAAACTCAGAGCAGAGCTTGAGTTTCCACACTGGTCAATGCCAGAGGAGGAGGTATCATCGAGAGAGATGAGCCCTGAAGTCCTGGACCCAAAGTTGACAAAATGAGGTCATGAGTGCATGGCGGCTGGAGCTCAGTGAGGTCAATAAAATCATCAGGAATGTGTTTAAAAGCTGAAAGGCAAAAAGCGCCATGAGGTTGGGGCTCTAAACACTGTGCCTGGCTTCGAATCCTCATTCATCCTTGCCCAGCTGTGCAGCCATGGGCCAGCTCCTAAACCTCCCTCTCTTCCGTTCCCTCACCTGTAAGATGAGGACATCTACAGCTTTTCTAGCATGATCTGAGGCCAGCCCTGGGTGCCCACGGCCCCTTCTCTAGCCTGGTGGGTACAATGCACCAGGAAGTGAGCCTGGCCAGTATGGGCATCCTTCATTCCAAAGCCCACAAGGCCCCAAATTGGTTCCATTTAAATTAGCATTCCCTTCTCTTGGGAAGAATCAGGGAGGCGGGAGGACAAAAGAATTATTCAAACAAACTCCTTCATGGTAAGAAATATGGCGGATCTTGAACCTGAGTTAGGGGGACTTTCTTTCTGAATATCTTTGTCATGTTTTGGTCATGCACACTCAGCAACAGGAAATTCATTACTCTGTGTTGGCCCAGTCTCCACCCAAGCTGATTTCAGGACATTGGGTTCAACCTCACTCCCAGTACCATCGGGTGAAATGTGTTTCCACCAGCGAGGGGGAAGGGCAGCTCAGGGGCAGAGGGATCTGCCTTGATGAGGGCCCAGCACGGTCCTCGGGTAGGAAGAGGAGAACACAAGTATGTTGACAGAAACCGTGACTTCTCCGAGTTGTGTTTTAAAAGCCATCTCTGAAAATAGTTGGGATGTTCCTCCACAGAAGTATGGATCAGTGTACCCTGGTTCAACGTGACAGGAGACAGTATTAGCACTAAGAAGACATGAGCCAGCAGGTCACAAGAAGATAGCAGGGGAAGCAGAGTGTGTGCTGCTGAGGGACACAAGCCAATCGGAAAAGATCAGGAGCAGTGTGATCCAGATCTAAAACATTCTAGAAAAGACAAAACTGTCAGTTCAGGAAAAGGCTCAGGGATTTCCCAGCCTGGGGTGAGAGGGCACAGATGGAAAAAATACAGGCTTTGGAGGCAGGGGGTCATCTCTCTCTCTTTCTCTCTCTCTTATTTTCTTAAGGTATATTTTACTATTTTATGGATATGAGTATTTTACCTGTGTGTATATCTATACACCATGTGCATGTCTGGTACCCATGGAGGTCAGAAGGAGGCTTTGGATCCCCATGAATAGGAGTTACAGACAGTTGTGAGCCACCATATGGGTACTTAGAATTGACCTGGGTCCTCTGCAAGAACAGCCAGTGCTCTTAACCTCTGAACCATCTCTCCAGTCCCAGCAGGCCATCTTTATGATGCTCTGAACATGGTCTACTCACAATGCATCACTGCAAGGCCATCACTGTAATAAATGGCCCTTTGGGAGAAAGAGTGACTGTGAGGAAGCCCATGGGTGTGAGGAGCATAGGGACTCTGCCTTCCTCTCACCTCTGTTGGAGCCTAAACATGCTCTAGAAAAGCGAGACATCCCAGGTCAGCTGGGCATCTTCTGCAGGCCATGTGGAGGACAGAGTGTGGTGAGATAGGAGTAAGAGCCACATGTCTGATGGCTGACCGACCACCTTGGAAAGCCCTACCAACAGCGATGACAAGAGATGGAAAGGCAGGTCTTAGTGGCTGTGGTCCCAGGTCACTTCCCCCTGAGGTCTTCCACAGCTATGGAACGATGGTGGGCCTGGTTATCTGAACCCCTGGATATCAAACACTCCAGGATGCTACACCCAGGTCAGCTCATCACCAAGGTTCTGTTCTCAACCTGGGCCTGGAATTGTGCACACAAACCTCCCAGGCACTGGCTTGCTCTGTAGTAGAGGATGTGACTGATGTGTGGACTGTGACAGCAGACTCTAATTACAGCTGGCAAGATACAAGTTAGACCATGGGCGATCTTTCCTAACACTGAGGGTTATGTTGTAGGACAAAAGCATCCTGCCCAAAATTGGAGATGACAGTACCATTTATCATCTAAATTAGGACATTTTTGTTGGAGATAAAGGCCAAAGGAAGTGGGATAACAGAAGGACAACGCACACCCGAGGACTGCCCCAAGAAACTGGGAAGCCAGTTCTCTGGGAGGGGCATGGAACCAAAATCAATTCTGCTAATGGCCCCCGAGCTTCCTGGCTGACCAGCTCCTGCCAGAGGTCAGTGTTGTGCAGCCCGCCTGTCTCCACCAGTCTGTGCAGGTTCTGCCCACTAGGCTGGCCATTTCCACAGCACATCGCCCAAAGCCTCTCTCACCCTGCTCTCAGCAAATGCCAACACAGGCAACTTGTGTTCCCTGCTGTGATGTTAATTTTGTGTGCAATTCCACTGATGCCCTGACAATTGGTTAAACTAATCTGGATTTGGATTATTTTGTGTGAGAGAAAGAGGAATCTGCAGAGGTAGGGAGGCAGACTGCCCTCCCTAATGTGGGTCAGTCCCATCCAATCAGTTGCAGGCCTGAACAGAACAAAAGGCCAAGTCTCCGAGGACCCTGCATGGCACTCTCTCCTCTTGGCCCACACTAAGCCTCTGACTTAGCCATGGCTTGTTCCAGCTCAGCCTTTATCTCACTAGGAGAGCCACAAAGTGCCCAGGCTCTCACAAGTGACCTCAGCTTTACAGGGAGCTATGACCCAGCAGGACACTCCACAATGGCACACCCACTCAGGACCAGGCTGCAGTCGGCTCACTCCCCCTGATGTTAGCATGATTTACAGGACATTCATAGCTACAGTTGGTAGAAGCTCCTAGGTCACTGCACTGGCTTTGACTGGCAGCTTGATACAACCAGTAGTCGTCCGGGCAGTCTAAATGAGGAATTGTGTAGATCAGGATGAGCCATTGGTATGTCTGTGGGGGATTGTCTTGATTCACTGGCAAAGAGATGCAGTCCGATGGCCAGACCTTTGGGGGTGAGGGGCCTGAGGAATAGGGTGAAGTTCTGTGACCAAGAAGGAGAATGAAGGGAGGAAGCAGGAGGGGGGGGAGGAAAAGTGGACTGGGCGTGAATATCAAGCAGGCCCCACTACAGGGTCTTATCAATCCCCCATGAGTCAGACTGACAGCTGCTATTCAACCTGTCCATCCAGCTCCTGGTTCTAATCCCCAAGCCTTGTCTTCTGTACTAGGCCAAGGTTGGTCTGTCAGGCAGCTTGTGAACTTGATTTGCAGGCAGGACAGTATGAAAATGTCACTCCAAGACCGATCTGCTCCAGTTTGTAATCCATAAACAGGAGTAATGTCTTCAGTGTGCCAAGTATTGCATGCATAAACCACCGAGTCTCTTTAAATGAAGACAGCTGTTCTATAGTGTTTTGTCAAAGATTCACTAATTATTTTTACTTATGTGTATGTGTGTGTGTCTGTGTGAGTTTATGTGCAGCACCTGAGTGCAGGTGCCAGCAGAGCCCAGAGGGCATTGGAGTTACAGGTAGTTAGGAACCCCCCCCCACACACACACACACACCATATCGGTGCTGGAATCTGAATCCAGGTCCTCTGCAAGAGCAGTAAGTGGTCTTAACCCCTGAATCAATTCCCTAGGCCCCATTTTCCTTGAAATTTTTTATGCTACCTTTAAACCAACTTTCCACAGCCACCGTGTCTTTCGAGGGCATGAGAGGATTCATTTGTGAAAAGTAAATAAGGCACACTGAGGCAGAAGGGAAGGGCCACGTAAATCCTCTGTAAAGTGGCCCTGCTCTTTTTTTTTTTTTTTTTTGGTTTTTTGGTTTTTTGGTTTTTCGAAACAGGGTTTCTCTGTGTAGCTTTGTGCCTCTCCTGGAACTCACTTGGTAGCCCAGGCTGGCCTCGAACTCACAGAGCTCCACCTGGCTCTGCCTCCCGAGTGCTGGGATTAAAGGCGTGCGCCACTACTGCCTGGCGGCCCTGCTCTTTGGAGCTGAGTCAGGGCTGCTTCTGTCCAAGGCCTGGGCCCCTGCAGCAGTAGAAAAGCAAAACCATTCCCCTTGGTCTCAAGTGCCTCTGTGTGTGTGGGCTGGGGTGGGGTGAGGGTGGAGGGTTGCACTGGGGATCAAACCCGGGCCCTCACAAGCTAGCAAGAACTCTACAGCTGAGCTATATCACCTCATTTCTTTTTGCTTCTGGTTGTTGCTGTTGTTTGGGGATTTTGTTTGTCTGTTTTAACTGGGTCTTCCTAAGTTGCTCGGGCAGGCCTTGAACTTGTCTCTCCAAAGCAGAAATCACAGGCTTGCTCCATCAGGCTGGGACCTCTCAAGCCGTGTTCTTCTGTTTTAGTAAATTCAAAAAACAGACAAAAAGCAAACAGATCTGTCCTGCAACTCACTACCCAAGAGGAAGGATGGGCCTTCTGCTGGATCTTACACAGAGTCCTGAAGGAAGGCAGGGTATGGAGCTTTTGAAGACAGTTTTACATAATTAAGCCAAAGTGCCCAGGTCCCACCCTGGCTTCTCTGGAACCCGATGATGTTTTGCAAGTTGGCTGGATGAAGTCGCTGAGCACAGGGCCCAACGCGTGACCTGCATATCTTCTTAATATGCTAATTTTTGTTTGGGTTTCTGAACAAAACGGGTCTTTTAAAGAAAAATTTAACAGATTTGAAACCAGAAACCCTGTCCTCCCTGGGGGCATTGAAAAACTGCAAACTGAAGGCTTCCCATGTATGGAGACTATTACTGATTTCCTTCCCTAAACAAGAGAAGTGTCGCAGGGCTGTAATGCTGAGAAGCCAGCCAGCAACTGTTTGCTTTCCGCCCACTCATTAACCACGGTGTGGGTCCAATAACTGCTCTAATTTCCTATTTTAAATGTTTTTCTTTCCCTCCGCTTTTCAAAAATGTCTTCTCATGTTGTGCATTTCCATCGCATATTCAGCCACTTAGGCTGCGAGGCTGGTCGCTGTCACACACAATAAAAAGAGACAGAAACCGCCACGAATTACAGTAGCATTAGTGTTGAAAATGGAAATTTAATTTCCAGAAATGAAGCCCAGCAATAAAAGCTCCCTTTGTTGCTGCTCGGATTCAGAAATGAATGGGGTCTGAAAGGAAGCTAACGGGCAATTAAAACCATCTCAAAGAGCTGTTTGTTATGTGGTATAGCAGATGCCTTGGAAGGGTGTTTGGGACACTGGGGGCCCTCAATAAATGTTTTTGATGATAACAAAGATAATTGTAATGCCTTACATGTGTGTAGGGCTTTGGGTACACAAAACCCTTTTCCTCTGGGATGCATTTGGATTCTCCCAGGAAGCTGGGAGAAAAGCAGCATGGTTGAGGAAACTGGGGCTCCATGGGGTGTGTGTTGGGGGTGGTCTCCCCAAAGCGGCCTGGCCTGAGCAGGCCTCACAGGCAATCACCAAGCAGTCTAGGCACTTAAGATGAACTTCAGCCAATGGAAAGACCCGGTGCTTCCCCGGTAGCACATTCATGGTCACATGATAGGGCCAGATGTTAGAGTGCCTCCGAGGCCTGGCCTGTTGGGCAAAGTCTGCTCTCCCGACACTCTGACGGCAGTGATCTGTTTGCTGGGTGACTCAAGAGGGCTCAAGAGGAAAAGAGAGTGTTCTCAGCTTTCAGGTCTCAAAACTGATGCTGGAAACCCAAGACAAGGTAAAACTTTGAAAGAAACAGTTCCTAGGCCTAAAGTTGGGGACAGAATACCAAAACTCACATCTCTGAATTGCAAGAATGAGACACTGAGGAATGAAGACCAGCCCCACCTTCCCTTGGCCCCATGCCACTCAACACCCTGGAAACACTAGCTTGGGGTGACAGAGGCTTGTAACCCCAGCTCTCAGAAGGTTGAAGATAGGGTGCCCACACCAGCCTGGGCTACAAAGAGAAGATTTAATTAAAAATAAATATATGAATGAATGGGTGAATAACAATAAAATTAAAAACAGATTCTGAGAAAACTACCTATGAGGATAAATGAAAAATCTTAAATGTTTAGCCCCTGAGCAGGTTACCTTAACTTTAACTTGCTGTCTTAGTCACCTTTCCACTGTTGTGACAAAACACCGCCACTAAAGCAACTTAGAGAAGAAAGACTTTATTGCAGGCTTGCTTACAATTTCAGAGGTGAGGCCATGACCACCATGGCAGGCGGTAGGCATGGTGCTGGAGCAGAACCTGAGCGCTTACATCCTGAAACAGCAACCACCAGGAGAGAGAGAGAGAGAGAGAGAGAGAGAGAGAGAGAGAGAGAGAAGGAGAAAGAGAAAGAGAAAGAGAAAGAGGACCTGGGATGGCATGGGCTTTTGAAACCTCAAAGCTGGCCCTTAAAGACACACCTCCTCTAACAAGGCCACACCTTGTAATCCTTCCCAAACAGTTCCACCAACTGGGAACCATGCATTCAAACATACGAGGCTATTGGGACCACTCTCATTCAAACCACCACAAGAAGTCATTAGAGATGGCAGTAAAGGTGCAGACCAAGGAAGACAACGGGAAGCTGTGAGCAGCCCTGGGGAAGAAACACAGTCAGGATGGCAGCAGACCTATGAGGGCCGTCCTCATTTGAACCACCACATCCGTCTCACCCAGTTAGCCAGCAATATAATCTGGACTCACGTGTTCTTTTAATGAGATGGTGAATTTATATTGCTGTATCTTTCTGGCTCCTGATAGCAGTTTTAGAATTAAAAATTATAAGACCTTGAGTGTGATTGCTAATCTTGGTTGTCACCCTGCCTGCATCTGGAATCAACTAAAACAAAGCTGTTGGGCGTGCCTGTGTGGGATTCTCTTGACCATATTCATGGAAACGGCTGTTTGCCTGTTTGCCCTCACTGTCTCTGACTAGTTCATCCATCTCCTGTGGCTGACATCCCTTCTCTGGTATTAGAACCAGCTCCTCCAGGCTGCTAATGTAGACCAAAGACCAACAGCTCTCCAGGAATCCTCAGGTCTTTCGTGTGGGACTGGGACTGCTGGGAGCCTGTGGACTGAATAGCTACTGGATTCCCTGCCTCTCCAGTGCGAGGCGGCCATTGTTGGACTGCCCAGACAACACCCTGTAAGCCAATCTTAGAAACCTTGTTTTAATGATCTTCACAGTATGAGAACCCGAATCAGCAACCGTGCACTCATTTGGAAGAAAAACAGTAACAAACTTTTAAAAAGTAATGAAAACCAAAAACCCCTACCACACCTAAAATGAAAAGTTGAACAAATATGTAAATTTTAAAAATTAAGTAAAGAGATGAGGAGATGGTTTAGTGAATAAAGTGCTTGCTACATAAACGTGAGGATCTGAGTTAGATCCCTATCACCCCTGTGAGAAGCTGGGCCCTGTGGCTCATGCTTATCATCGTAGTGAGGGGATAATCTGGATGACAGAGACAGCCAGGTCCCTGGGGTTTCCTAGTGAGAGAATCTGTCTCAAAAATTAAAGTGGACAGTTTCTGAAAAATAATGCCTGAGGTTGGCCCAAACACACACACACACACACACACACACACACACACACACACACACACACCACAGAGTTGGAGGTAGGGAAGAGAAAGAGAGAATGAACACTAAGACTTAAGAGTTCTGGAAGAAATGCTGGGTAGTATTTTTCTCTTCTTGGAAGGGTAAAGCTCTTTTTAAGTATGGCACACAAATCAAGATTAATACATTTGATGAAATATTTTCACCATTTCTTCAAGGCCACCAAAGAAAGGGAAATAAAAACAGAAGTAGAAACTATCTCCAGGAATAGAAAAAGAGAGCCAGTCCCAAACGCACAAGGGAAGTGCCGGGTTTTATTACAAGTGTAAGGGTTACTGTTTCTCACCTATCAGATTGGCAAACACCCCAGTGTAAATCCGCCCTGCTACTAAGGACAGTGGGTAATAGGCACATTTCAGCAGAGAAGAGCGCACAGTGATTCAAGAAGTTGGCAGTGTTTTTCAGAATTGCAAACAAAGATGCCCTTTGACCCAGGAACTGAAATTCTAAAAAAACGCATTCTCTATGCATTGTTACAGAAAGATTGCCAAAACTAGTTTAAATAGAAAAAAAATGAAGGTGCTGTTTTCCTTGAAGGAAAGGGAGGAGGGATGAGAGAATAAATCCATATTTGTTTGGCTGTGTAAAAGACACCCTTATATATGTCGGTGTGGGGTGTGGTGCTGGTCTGTGCAATGGGACCCTGGAGAAACGTGTTTTAGGGAAAGTGAAGTCTGATGTCATCCATGGATGTGGGATCAAGACACAAGTTAGAAGAAGATATAGAAGACAAATATTTTCGCAAGTGGTATCATTATGTTAGGGGGAAACATCTCAAAATCTTACTGGCCAGGGAGTCTGTAAGAGGCAGGTGGAGAACGTGCCATTCACTGAGCAAGCTTATGTGACCAAGAAAGCTTCTCTCACAGCGCGTCCTGTGGAGCTGCTGGTTGTGGTGAAATGGGGCCCGAGCAGTGTGGGCAGCAGCGGCCTCCTTCTGCAGTAACTGTAATACCTGCCGTGGAAGGAGGCACAGGGCTTCAAACCAGGACGGAATAACTGGCCCCAGCCGTTACCAGGTGTGGCTCTCTCTTCTGTCAACTAAGCACATGGAAAGAAAAATAAATAAATACTTGAATCTCATGTGTTCCAATAGGATATCCAGTGGGGACCAAATGATGCTATGGACCACCTGCTCAGGCAAATAAAATGCTCGGTAAAGATTGTAGAAAAACGCTGAATCAAACTTCAGGGTGATCAGGTCCTATGAGGTATTTGCAAGATATTCACTTAGTTTTTCCTTTGCCCATAATTCTGTTATTCCACCTCTCACACTCTCCTTGTTGGGAGAGAAGCATAGAAGGGAGGAGCCAAGCCCAGTTTCCTACCTATGTGGACTTTCTGGCCACCAATCAGGAAAGAGAACAAAGTATAGCCAGAAATTAAACAATACCTCGCAAATAAGCAACGGATTGGCAAAGGTATTCAAGAAATAATTGCACTTAGTTTGAACTAAATTGTAAGGGGGACCTTACATACAAACACACGTGGCCAACAAATAAAGGTGAGGATAGAGATAAATTGTCAACTTGATGAGCTTTAATTAGACAGGGAGGAAGGTCTAAAATTACCCAGTAAAAGATTATAGGAATAAATAAGACATTGACCCTGATGTGAATAGAAGGAATAAATAAATAAAAATGCCTGGCTACAGTGACATAGAAAATATACAAGCAAAAATTAAAATCAGCGAAGACACTTCTTTCTAAAGATCAATCAATGCAGCCGGGCGGTCATGGCGCACGCCTTTAATCCCAGCACTCGGGAGGCAGAGGCAGGCAGATCTCTGTGAGTTCGAGGACATCCTGGGCTACAGAGTGAGTTCCAGGAAAGGCACAAAGCTACACAGAGAAATCTTGTCTCCAAAAAACAAACACACAAACAAACAAACATAAATAAATAAATAAATAAATAAATAAATAAATAAATAAATAAATAAGCAATAAATGTGATAAAGTTTCAAGAGACTATCCCAAAAGAGGAAGATTGAGGGACAGACAGAAAGGAGTAATACACAAATAAGAGAAATCACTAGTATTGGGAATGAAAAAAAAAGTATTATGACTCATACAGATATTTTTTAAAGTAATGGAATATTTTAACAGTTTTATGCTAAGACTTAGTAACTTAGATGAAATGAATAAAGTTTCTTTTAAAAATGCTACTAATAAACTGACAGATGATAAAACAGAATACTCAAAAGCCTCTCTGCCTATTAAAAATGTTAAGTTTTATAATTTAAAGCTCCCCCACAGAAGAACTCTGGACCCACACAGCCTTACTGATAAATTATCCCCACATATCTAAAGAAAAAATAATACCAATTTTACAGACTCAGAAAATGGGACAGGAGGAGGATTTTCTAATTCTCTTATGTATAAAGTATTACTGTGATCCGTGAGCCAGACAGTCAAAAAGAAGAAGAAAACTTAACAAAGCACCTAGTGAATATGAACACAGAAATTCTTAATGAAATTTCAATATATGAATCCAGCCATATCTAAAGAAAAAATAGAATTGAGTAGAGATTATCTTGGAATGCAAGGTTAGCTTAATGCCTAAAAAATCAATAATTCAGGATAAAGAAAAAAGTTATATCTTCATTTTAAGAGATTCATGGAAAGCAACGGTTAAGGCTCATCAGTCATATATATTAAATATTTTCAGCAAAGTGTCAATAGAAGGAAAATTTTAAAGGATATCTATAAAAAAAATCCATGACTAAAATTATACTTAGTGATAAATACTAAATGCTTCCTTCTAAGACCAAGAGGGAGACAGTCAATTTGGTTGACACTTTTGTGTTCTGGGGACACAGGGGCAAGAAGACGAAGCCTCATCCCGAACCAAAGTGGTCCTGACATGAGCCAGGTGAAAGTCTACCCAAATGGTGTTTCCTGTGAGATCCATTTCTAAAGAGGATCCAGATGATTGTGAACATCTGGCTTCGATGTCCTAAGAGATGTTCTAATTGAAGCACGACCCAAACCTGTTCCTTGAAAAGGGAAATATCAACTCAAAGGCATAAGTATGTATGTGTCTGTTTTTGATGCTGTATTGAAATACCTGAGGCGGGCTACTTTTAGAAAGAACGGTTTGCTTAGCTCCCAAATTTGAAGGCTGAAAGTCTAAGACTGGGTGGCTCATAGACGCAGCCTCTGGTGAGGGCCTCTTTGGCTGCACCTTATCATGGTGGAAGTATCCGTGAGGAAGAAGACACATCACCAGACCGGACCCAGATGGATTGGTATTTCATAATTCCTTTCAATGGATCGACCTCTCACTAGATCCCTCCTGTTAAGGTCTTAAAGGTTTCCCCATGACAATTCCACCACACAGGTAACCATGCTCCTAACGCAGGTACCCATGGCAAACACATACACACACACACACACACACACACACACACACACACACACACACACGTACATCTTAGCTCCTAGCAGCCTATATACATAGGTCAATAAGATAACAGGCTGGATTTTTTTTTTCTGAAAACTAATTGCTTCCTTCGTAGGACAAGCATTCATTCTCCAGAATGCATCTTCATGTGGACACCACAGTCACCATCAGGTGTCTTCTATCCTCTCTGACTTGTTTTTGAGGTAAGGTCTCTCATGAAGCTGGATCTAGCCAATTCTGCTGAACTGGCTGGCCAGTGAGCCCCTGGGCACCTTTCTTTTCTCTCCCTCCCCAGCTCTGAGATCATGGGCACCCACTAGGGTGCCCTTATTTCTACATGGGTATTGGGGATCAGGCTGTGCAGTGGGCACCTTACTGACTAGGTCCTTCCTGCAACTAAAACTTCCATTGAAAAAATAGACATCTTAAAATGATCAGAGATAATAGCTAATGATAGCAGACTGGGATATTCATTGCAACAACATGTATAATGGGGAAAATTTAGAAATAAACTGAATATTTGAACAACATTAAATTGGTTATATAAATATAGTATATTCAGAGCACATATTCTCTGTGCAGTCACTGAAAATCACATTGAGAACTATTCCAGCACATGGGGAAATATTCACAATGATAAAAGTAGACTGTATGGCAATGAACCCCATCTGATTTCAATTTTTGCTAAAAGAAAAGAAAGGCAAAATAAAAGATATGAATATAAATGTTACTGGTAATGCTCTTTCAGTAGAAGGTAATTTCTCTTGTGCGGTTTCCTGCATCCTACAGATTTTCTGTATCAGCATTAGCATGCTTATGAAGATCAGAATGGAATAAGTAAGAGAACTTCATTCAGAGATGGGCTATTCGGAGAAAAACCACCAGCTTTTCTGCCATTCCTCCTTGCCGGTACTTTGGTGGCTCAAGGCAACAGTCAAGTCATGTTTAACATAGGGGTTTCACATGGCAGGAATTGGGAGCAGAGCTCAGGGACAGGTGCCTTTGTCCCCTGTGCTGTTGCCGGGGACCCCTGATGGTGTCCAGCTGGTAGCCGGAGGTGTGTCGGAGCAAGATTGTCAGCTGGCCTTTGACTGGTTCGAAGGTTGGGGTCCTGTCCCCCCCCCCCGCCACTCCTTGTGGTCTTTGAACCCCTCCATGTGGTTTGCCCAGCTAACTAGTTTCACTCCTTACCTGGAGGCTCAGGGCTCCGAGAAGGAAGTAGCAGAAGCTGTATGATGTCCTTCCCCATGGACTGCACTGACCGAGCACTTCCAGCCCAGTCCAGAAGCAAGATGGGAACAGATGCACCTGGGACGGAGGAGGCAGCCACACATTTGCAGTTGCTTTTAATGCATCATAATTGCATATTTAAGCCCCTGAGAAAGACCAAAGCCCGTTTTACTAGAAGAAAAAAAGAGCAAGCATACGCATAGAATTCTCCCTTGTAAAAACAGTCCAAGATCTCTACCCAGCTCCTCCAGGTCTGTAATAGTTGTGACATTGTCAAATGGCACACAACTGCAAAGGAGTCTCTGTGTGCCAAAACCGGGTGTCTAATCTAACAGAACAGCATGCTCACAGATATTGGTGCTATGAGCATCAGACCCAAAGCATTTAGTAGAGATTGGAGCAGAGTGTTTGCCAAAGGTATTCAAAGAATCCTCAGATACAATTCATGGGGTAGTTCCAATGCATGAGAATTCAAACCCTTGATGGAGCCCAGGGCAAGGCCACCTTGCAGCTGATGCAGCTGAGAAGTGTGTCTGTTCAATGAGACAGGCTTTTCCTGGTTTTCAGAAGCCTGGCACTAACTCAATTTGTCTATACAAAGTGTCCCCATGACTCACTGTGTGATACACGCCAGGATCCCCAGTGGCTGTCTGAACCCGAGGATTGCGTCAACCCCTGTATATGTGGGTGCTTTCCCTGTAAACACGCCATTCGTAGATGAAGCACGGTGAGAAGAAATGAACAGTAGCAATAAAATTGAACAATTACAATGTACTAAAAAGTAAGAGTTAACTGGGTGTGGCCTTTCCAAAGTAGCCAACACTTTCACTTAAACGCTTCCGGCTTCTCTTTGCCATTCTTCAATTTTCCATTTGAGACCATTATGATACAATCAGAATGTCTTGAACCTCTACAAGCATTATGGGGGTGTCTTGATGACTACGTAGCTACACAGAGACTCATGAACAGATGAGTAGCATGGACAGTGTGGATCCTGGGGCAGAGGAATGATTTCTATTACAGGGCAGTATTTCATCACGTTACTAAGAACGGCACCCGCTTAGAACTTAGAAGTTCTTTGCTTCTGGAACTTTCCACTCAAGATTTTTAGATTGAAGGAAACAGAAACCTAGAGAAAGTAAAAATTGCAGCTAAGGGGGGGGGAGCTACCACGATGCTGAAAGTGGGGCCATTGCAGTCATTCTCCGAACCCCAACTGCCTGGGGTGTTTTCTCCGGTGGCACTAGAAGTCTAATGCACTGTATGGTTTGAATCTGAAACCCTCCCCCCCCATTTGAATCTGAAATCCCAGGCTTGCGGTTTGGATATGTGGTCCCAGCTGATGGTCCTGTTGACAGCGGTTGTTGTCTGGACCAGCTATTTCCAGGTTCTTGGCATCTTAAAGAACTGAAAAAGAGGCTTTCGCAGATGGCAGAGTTGTCAGGAAACTATTCAGAAACAAAGCGATCGTAAGATCAGATGCCCTGCCAGGAGACACAGCGGAGTGTGAGTGCTCAAGGCCCTGGTTACTGTTTGGGGCTTTCTTTAATGGGGCAAGAGGAGGGAGTTTGGTTGCTAAAGGGCATCGCACAGGTGCTTCTCTGTTTTGATTGACAGGCTTGGATTATATGAGCCTTTACTCACCACACATGTCCTGTCTCATTATGCATCTGATTTTAATCATATGCATGCCCAATTATGAATAGGTATAAGCTAATAGGTAAGGTTCCTCCCCTAAAAGTCCATAGTTTGCCTTATTGTGCATGTACCCCAGACTAGTCTTGGCTGGATTCCCTCCCCCTCAGTCCCGTGCTTGACTATATCTGGAATGTGTTTGAATAGGTGTTACCTGGGACATGGGACATTTTCGACAGTTTTCAAAGGGAGGGGAAATGCATTCCATTGTTTGGTGGGGTTTACTTGTAGCCCTGTCTGGTGAGGGTTCTAGGTGACTAGCTAGGATGATTCGGAGAGGAGTGTGAGTGCCCAGGACATGCAGGTAAGGGTCTCAGGTGAGCAAATCCGTTCTTAGAAGAGGTGTGTACACAGTTCAAGCCAAGCGAGTCCCAGGTTGCTAAGGTGTTTCCTAACCTTGCAGGCCTCAGCTCCATTCCGGGAGGTGAGACCTGGCAGGAGGAAGTGGGTCACTGGGGAATGGATCTTTGGGGGTGTCTTATTACCCTTGTCCTCTTCCTGTCTCACTGCCTGCTACCTGGCTGGCCATGAAGTGAGCAGCTCTCCTTCACCACAAGCTTCTGCCACCCTGATGTTCTATGCAAGCAGATAGAGCCAAACAACCATGGGCTGATTCCTCAGAGACCAAGGGACTAGCCTTCCTCCCTCAGGACTGCTCTTGCTCACACTGTGACAGAGTCCTGCCGCAGGACAAACACCACCTTTCTAGCCTATCCAGTTCCCTAAATCTCTTAGCAGCAGCCTTCTGCCCAACAACCTGAGATCAGCTTGACAAACATAAAGATGCAGATCCAGGCTAAGAGAGCCTAATAAAGAGAGGCAGGAGAGTGCCGGAAGTTCCCACCATCCTGCCAATAGCCTTTGAAACCCAGGAACTACGGAAAGAGAAGCCAGCTAGCCCCCAGTGCTCTCTGCTGAGGGCTTCTGTGGGTGGCAGGAGGCACCTTCGCTGGGCTGGCACAGCTTGTGTAATGTGGGGAGTGCCAGGCCCGTCTCAGTTCCCACCACAACCCTGGAATGCGTGTCTTCATTTACTTCTAAAAGCTTCGGGACATTTTCCCTCCCATATGTTAAACATTAAATAGCAAAGCTGATAGAGACAGGCCCAATGTGACTTTGATTTTTGCATATGCTGAGATGCTCGGCCGGAGGAGGTCCTGGGGAGACTGGGTCCTCAAAAGGAGCACTCAGAAGTGCCCCTCCCCAGGAAACCCTGCCCCTCTCAAACTTCAGCAAGCACAACTGCTTTTAATTCCAAGGGGTTGTTTTCATCTATCATTAATTTTGGCAGTAGAAAAATAACCCTTTGATACCAAAGAAGTCCGGCCTAGTAGGAATTATTATTATTATTAGATTAGTAATAGCGGTGGCGATAAATTGGACCAGGCAAGAGTTGATGTAATGGACGCTCCCGGCCCTATTCACGGCTGTCAGCTCTGCTTAACTGGCCCTCCACCCTGGCCTGGGTTAGAAGTATTCTGTGTCCATCCCTCCCCACTGAGCTTGTCAGCACCTAGAGGAGACAAGCTTCCTCTTGTTCCCTGTGCCTCCCAGCCCTGCCCAGCTCAAGCACAGAGGCTGTTCCTCCAACACCACACAGGGTGTTCAGTCAAACCTCAGTTAGCCGGACGGTCCCTGAGCCACACTTTAGAGATCACCCTCAGAGAGCAGGGATGACGAGAGGAAAGGCTCTGAATTGGGTCGTTCCACAGCTTTTGTCTTTAAAGCACGGTGTTTATTTTTATTTGTTTGTTTGTTTTTGGAGACAGGGTTTCTCTGTGTAGCCCTGGCTGTCCTGGAACTCACTCTGTAGACCAGGCTGGCCTTGAACTCACAGAGATCCACCTGCCTCTGCCTCCCAAGTGCTGGGATGAAAGGTGTGTGCCACCACACCCAGCTTAGTTTTAATTTTTTGAGGCACAATTGACTTACAATGATCTGTATACATTTCAAAAAGCTGATGAGATTGAACACGTGGTTATGTTCACAGAATTGTCATTGGCATCAAGCCAGGCCATGGGCTGTGCTATTGCCAATTTTTAGTGCCATCGCTCCATGCCATGTTTTCTCTGGGCAGACTGAACTTCGTCCCTGCACCAGGATGAGGAGACAGAAATACTTCAGACATTGGATGGAGGTCATCCTGGGGCCTCATCAGTGACTCACTCACTCATTGGTTTGTCCTGTCCTTCTACAAGGGTTCACTCTTCAGCTTCCAAGCATCCAAAGTCTTCTAGACAGTGGAGCTGTGATCCCAAGAATCAGCTTCAGGGAAGGAGGACAGACAGAAACAAGGGAACATGCAGAGGGGTTGTGTCTCTCTGTCCCATGACCCTGACCTGGAAAAGAAAACTAGAGCAGCTCAAACAAGTAGTGGAAATGAGCCAGCTTGCAAAGAGAGAGACAGAGACAGAGACAGAGACAGACAGACAGACAGACTGACTGACTCAGAGGCCTGGGGAGACCAGGCAGGCACAAGCCAGACTGGCCCTCTCTTACAGTAACAACACAGGATTTCACTCTGAAGGAGCTGAATCTGAACACAGCCAGAGCTTGACCTTATTTGCATCTGATTTGCATCTTAGGAGCCTCTTTCTGGTTTCTGCCAGGACAGGAGACTGAGTGGCCAAGAGAGCACAAGGAGCTAACGTGGACGCTTGGCTGAGAACTGTGACAGTGGCCTGGAACGCCGACTCTGGTGGGAAGCAGTCAGTGTCCGGGACAGATGTTGATGCTAGAGGCCCTGGAGGATTTGCTGCCCAGCAGACCAAGGGGGAGGGAGAACAGAGAGGAGGGAAAGAAGAGAGGTCAGAGGTCTCCAGGGTCTGTCCTGAGCCAGGGGGACGTGTCCTGACAAGAGGACTTAATCTTTGTACCAGAATATCTTTCCACCTGAAGAATAAAAGGAAGGCTGCGAGACCAGTGCCCTGGGGTGAGTGGAAGCCACCCTTAAACCTGGTGACAACGTGAAGGAATTAGTTACCCCTGACTCCTCTGTGGAGAGTCCTTGCTACATCCTCTGGGGCTCCTTCCATGCCACTGTAGGGCAGAGCCTTCACTCATGGGGACAAATCAGAAAAACAAGGGGTATTTTCACACGCAAAGGCCTAGATTCACCTTCCCCTGTGAGCCGCAAGTTCCCCAGAGGTGCCTGCTGTGTGCTCAGATCAAGAGTGGGACTCTGGAAGGGTGTCTGAAGGAGGAAGTCCGAGCAACTTTGAAGAGGTGGTTTCCTGTCTCAGAAGGATCTCTGAGTGGCAGAACGCAAAGGATGTGTGAGAAGAAAGAGTGTTCGGTTCATTATTGTTCACGCAAGGTCTAAAGATTCACCCTACCAGGAGAAAACGCGAGGGAAGAGAGAGCCATTGAATAATTGTCCTTGTCACTGAAAGTGATAAAAGTGATATTAATTTGCTACAGGAGAGCACAGAATTACTAAGTATCAGAGTCAGTAACCTTAGTTTGTGGCAATTCACTATATATCCTCACTATGTTCCGTCTTCCCCAGCATCTGAGGGGCACTGGCTTCAGAACTCCCCTTAAATGTTGTCTTACTTCCTTTTCCTGTCCCTGTGTGTCCTGGTCAGATTTATTTGTTTATTTATTTATCTTTGTTAACGAGACACAAGCTGGAGTTACCTGACAAGAGGGAACACAAGGGAGACAGGGCCTCTCTAACACTGGCCTGTAGGTGAGCCTTTGGGAGCATTTCCTTTCTCCTTTGTTTTTTGTTTTTGTTTTTTTCATTTTGAATGTGTTCAGGTGTTTTGATTGAGTGTTTGCCTGTGTCCTGCCTGTATGCTTGGTGCTGCGGAGCCCAGAAGGGGGCATCAGATCCTCTGGGACTGGCGTTACAATTGTAAGGCACCTTTTGTTGTTGTTTTTGAGACAGGGTTTCTCTGGGTAGCTTTTGGAGCCTAGCCTGGAACTCGCTCTGTAGACCAGGCTGGTCTAGAACTCAGAGATTCACCTGCCTCCGTCTCCTGAGTGCTGGGATTAAAGGTGTGCACTGCCACCACCACCCCTACTCCCACCCCCAATCCTCCCTATTTTCTTAATTAGTGACTGATGTGGGAGGGCCAAGCCCATTGTGGGTGGTGCCATCTCTTGACAGATGGTCTTGGGATATACAGTCTGAGTAAGACATGGGGATAAACCCAGTAAGCAGCATTCCTCCACAGCTTCTGCGTCAGTTCCTGCCTCCAGGTTCCTGCCCTGCTTCAGTTCCTGCCCTGACTTCCCTCAGTGATGGATGGTTTCCTAAGTGTTTTCTTAGGTTTCCTTCCTAAGTCGCTTATGGTCATAATCTTTATTATAGCAATAGAAACCCTAACTAAGACAGAAGTTGGTACCAGGAGTGGGGAGCCACTGTGACAGACCTGGCTGTGTGTTCTTTGGAGGATTGTAGTAGTAGTTGAACTTTGGGTGGAAACCTCATTTAATGCAAAGAGTTCAGTGAGCTGTTCTGTAGGAGCTTGGAAAAATGAGGATGTTGAGAGCAATACAGACAATGGAGGCCTAGCTTGTGAGGTTTCAGAGGGAAGTTTGAGAGTCCTTCAAAGATACCATCAGGACTGCTTATTTGATGTTTTGAATTGAGAATCTGCTTTTGGTCTATAGGGGCTGAAGAATCATCTGTGATTAAGAAGAGACCATTATCATGGATGCAAAATCTTCTTGGAAGTGTTTCCCCAGGGTCAGATATGGATGCCATGATCCAAAGGAGGCTGAGGCTGTACCTTGTGCCAACAGCCAAATTTGGTAATGGATAAGGGTTTCCTGGCAAAACTTGGTGAAGTGTTCTCCCAGATGGTACTGGATTTGAAGGCATGAGGGGGTCATGGAGAGCAGCTGAGGCATGGCACAATGAGAGACCAGGATGAACCACTGGTGAAGGTACAGCCTCAGTTGCAGTAGAAGACCCAGGATAGAAGGGGTCATGGAGAGAAAAAAGCCAAAGTTTTGGCACTATGTGGCTGTGTCTGAGTCCCTAAAAAAAGCTCAAGAAGAAGCCAATGGTGAAGTTGCAATGCAGTAGAGACCTCAGCATATCGGAGAAGCCAGTTCAAAATGGGCTCATCACCAAGGGCAGCTGAAGCAATAGAGTGGAGTAGCCTGAGCCTACCAGAGAGGCCGTGAACACTGTGGATGGCAGAACCGGACAAGTCCTTTGGGGCCCAGAGGATCATGAGTTCGTCTTAGACATCAAGCATTGAGCTTTTTACACTGTTGAGTTTTGGTTTTGGTTTCATCAAACTGTAACTGTGCCCTGGTTTTCTCTCTTGGAGTAAGATATTATTTAACTTATTTTTGATTTTACAGGAGCCCACAGTTAAGAGACATTGGAATTTTATAGAGACTTTTGTGATTTTATAGAGACTTTGGCTATTTCAGAGAGACTTTGAACTTTGAAAGAGATTTTTTAGAAGCTTTAAAAAGACTGAACTTTTAAAATGTTTGAATCTTTTAAAAATTGGGGGACTTTTAAAGTTTGGAATGTGTTTTATATTGAGACTGATATTTTTATGAGATCTTGGGGATGAACAAGAAAGGAAAGGTTACAGTTGAAGAGTGATGTGTCTGTGTATCAAGTTGGCAAGGGGTCAATTATCCTGGTTTTTTTTTTTTTAATCACTTGATAAAAACTAGTGTCATCTGAGAAGAAGGAACCACAACTGAGAAAATGCTTCCATCAGACTGGCCTGTAGGCAACACTGTAGGAGCATTTCTTAGTGTGGGAAGGCCCAGCACATTATGGGTGATGCTACCCCAGGCAGATAGTCCTGGAGTGTAGAAGAAAGCAGGATGATCCAGCCATGAGGAGGAAACCAGAAAGCAACATTCCTCCATGTTTCCATTTCAGTTCCTGCCCCGACTTCCCTCAGTGATGGTCTGTTACTTGGAAGTGTAAGATGAAATCAACCCTTTTCTCCTCAAGTTTCTTTTTGTCATGATTGTTGTCACAGCACTGGAAACCCAGTTAGGATGTTATTATAAAATACTTTAACAAAAAAAATGACTTAGAGGAGAAAGTATTTATTTGCTTCACAATTGTAGGTTACAGTCCATCACTGAGGAGGAAGCCAAGGCACCAGGAACTGAACCAACAGGTCACCTATGCCCAGTCAGGAGCTGTGAATTAACGCATGCTTGCTTACTAGTGCTCAGCCCCATTCCTCTTATACAATCCTGAATCCCTTGCCTAGGGTATGGTGCCACCCACAGTGGGCAATTCTTCTCATTTCAGTCAGCACAGTGAAGACAGTCACCCCACAGACTTGCCCGCAGATTAACCTAATCCAGACGATCCCTCATTTAGACTCCCTTCCCAGACAGTTTTAGATTGTGTCGGGCTGACAATGAAACTAGCCACCACAAATGGTCTGCTATTTAAATGAACCCACACACATCGTCTGTATATTTTCAATCCTCCATAGACGGTTTCTAATACCTGAGACAATGAAATTCTGTGCAAATGAATAATAAGCTGAATTGTTTAGGGAATAATGACAGGGTGGAAACCTGTACATATTCAAAACTAATGCTGTGCTCAAATATTTTAAACTCTTAGCTAACTAAGTATGAAGAAGCAAATCCCCCAAATAGGGAGGCCCAGCTGCATGTACACGAACTCATGGATGTATAATCTGATACGTGCATGAATATAAAATGTAGGAAATCAACCCATATTTGAATAAGTCTTGGTTTAAACCTTTTTAAATTGGTCTGGTGGTATATCTCAGTGGTGAACACTCATGACATGTCCTGGGATTCAAAATCCAGGACTGAAAAGAAAAGAAATTAAATAAATGTGTACCAGTGGAAGCACTCTGACCTCGTCTGAGATTTTGCATTACCCAGATTTACCACGAGGGGGTAGCAACTCCCATTTCCTCTCTCTTAACTCTTGTTTCCACCTGGAATATGGGCACACTACTCAGGCTAATTTTGGGTGTTGGAAGAAAGAAGCAGAACTATGTCCCATGTGCCAGCAAACTGAATAGGCCATCATCTGTTTGAAAGATGGGGACGTTTCTCTGGGAGGTTAGGCAACTGACAGAGGGCACACAGGTGGAACTGTATAATACTGAGCTCCAGGAACTAGTTTGAAAATGCTCTGTACCCTGGTGTATCCAGGGCGGCTACTGCATCTACAGTCAAAAGAGTCCTGAAGAATCCAAGCACTTACACCGTCCTGGAAAGCTTTGCATTTGTACAGGTGGATGGGGCTTAGTGGTAATAAAGTTGTATCCTGGCTGATTCAGAGTGCCCTGCCAGCGCGCGAACCCTCCAGCTTGGGGAGGATGACATTTATTTAGTTATTTATTCATCTAATCATAGCACACATACGGAGGTTAGAGGATAACGTAGCAGGGCCTATTTTCTCCTTCGGCCTTTATGCAGGTTCTAGGGGTTGAACTCGGGGCTTGCAGAGTAAGCAAGCTAAGCTATCTCACCCACCCACCTTCCCCTTTCCTTAGGGTGCCTCAGCTGGTGCCGGCTGAATATGCTCACTTCAGTGTTCCCATGACTGTCGATGACCCAGGAGCAGCCAGAATGAACTCAGTGGCGTTGTGTGGCTATGACTGCAGAGACTGCTATCTGTGTCAAATGCAAGAGAAATTGCAGCCGTCTGCCTTCTGAAAGAAGAAAAGAAAGAAGATGAAATATCTCTTGAGTCTCCCAAGTGAGGGCGGCCCAGCAATGATGCTGGCTGCTTCTTCGAGCCTCTGAGGTGCTTCCCACCCACACCGCCTATGCAGACAGCTGACAGGGCGTGCTACCCACTGAGCTCGAGGCTTTATCTGCATAGCCTTAGTTCCCATCACCCACAACCCTCTCTTAGCGGAGCTACCAAGAATGATGTTTATTTTACTGCTGAAGTTCAGAGAGGTTAAGTAACTTGCCCGTGGTCAAACAGTCAACAGGCATAGATCTGTGTTTGAAAGCTGGAGCGGTTAACGAGGATACTTTTTGACCTCTGAACATCAAAGATGAATCCCCAGGTAGGTCTCAGAGCTGCTCATCAAACTCTGCAAGAAGTGCCCAAATCCAAAGAATTGTCTAACGAGCCTCAAAACAAAGCCCAGGCAGGAAGAATTAATGTCATAATCTCTCTCTCTCTCTCTCTCTCTCTCTCTCTCTCTCTCTCTCTCTCTCTCTCTCTCTCTCTCTCCTGTCTCCTTTTAAGCACAAGAATTTTCTTCTGTATCTGGAACAATTAGTCTTGCATATTTCTGTTTGTGCACCAAGACACTGAAACTGGAACTCTGCAGATCACGGTACCTCAACAAATAAGTAATTAAAGAGCAAGACCATCATCTGAGCCAAGGATCTTAGGACGCTTTTGCGAGCGCCGCACCAGCGCTCCTGGGAAACAATGCCCAGGTAATTATTTTAAATGAGCATTAATTATGTCATTATTAGAAATGGGAAGAAAATGCAATTTCCTTCTGTCACTTCTTGATATCTTAACTAGAGGAATATTTACCATGTTATTATAACAAGCCACTATTGGCATAATGGTGGCCAGGCAATAATACAGAGACATGTACATTTTCATATGAATATATCATGCCTAACTAATGAGATTGCTCATTTCATAACTTCAGTTCCATTTTTATTATTTCATAAAACTGGAAGTCCTTATCCATTTTATGAAAAACACCAAACCTTTGTGAAATTCATTAAATAAGCATAAAAAATTCATTAAACAAGTGAATTGCATTTGGAGCTGCTTTGATGCAAATGCCCTTTAAGCAATGTAAAACTCCATATTGATTTAACCTTTCATGTTCTGATATTTCCATGTGGATATAAAAAAATTCTTTATTCAGGGAATGAAATTAAGCACTGATCCCTTGATCTCCAGCTGGGCAGGATAGATTGGTCAATTTAAGTTTGCCGCCGCTGGTCAGCAAACAACGGAATTTAAAAGTATTAAGGCGTGTCGATATCCTAAGTATTGTCACCTGCACATCAAGCAAGGGAAAAAATATATTATTCCAGCTCAATTAAGTTTGTGTTTGCTGTCAGGCTGACCTTGAAAGGGCGAGCCCATTGGGCCAGGGCTCTGTGCCCTTGGAAGTTGACAAGGGTAACAGTGGCAAGATGTAAGACACCAACAATAGCCTGCATATTTTGAATCCTGTGGCCAGAACAGCCTGAAAATAATTAGCCTGGAGACGCAGTCCCCTTGGGCTGTGTCCCCTCATTAGTAGGGGGCAGTCAGGGGAGACAGCTTTAGTTCAGAGGAGGAGAGACAGACTTGCCCTTCACCCCAGAAGTGCTGCTGGGAGCCTCATTAGGCCAAGAACATAAGGCAGATTTCAGAGGTCTCTGGGGAGGGATGGGCCTTTGGAGGTCATTGGTCACTCATTCATCCACCCATTCATTCATTCAATCAGTCAATGAATGCGTGCATAGTAGGGGCCTGATCATTGCCACAAACTACAGTTGATGCTTTGGAAGAAAACCTGGTCAATTAAGAAACTGAGCCAGGAAACAAAAGAACAACAAAAATAGTGCATCGTGTTGTGGGCCTCTAATCAGAGCTCTTCCGTTTTCTTATTGTGTTGTGGGGCTAATGGTTCAGTCTCTCTGGGTGTCTGCTTCCCTGCTACTAACTCAGGAAACTGTTGGACCCACAAAGTGAGCTACTGTATCTGCAAGACCACTGCTGAGCCAGAGGGCAAGCAGTGGTGAACATCACCGTTCTGACTGTTTCTTCCATCTACCCTTCTCATTCTCTAGATAAAGTGACCGAGAACTGTAGCTTTGAGGTCACACAGGTCTGGTCAGCCCACTGGGTATCAATAGTGACCAAGCTTCCCAAGCCGAGGCTTTGGATGTCAATGAATTCCTGATTCTGATGATCTTGTGTTACTATAAGATATGTAATTGGATCTGTGGAGGCTTCAGGAAAGGCAAGATACACCAGGATCCAACTTCTCAGTCTTGAATTCTCTGTTTTGTTTGCTTGGTGGAGACCCCCAACTTTAGCAAACTTTTCCTAAGTCCCAATGTAGATTGCAGTAGCTAGAGAGTGTCCAAAGAATTGTTATAGATGTCTCTGTGTTCCCAAAGAATTAAAAAAAAAAAACAACTGGGGCAGCTGAAGCCACATATCCATTCCTGAACCAATGATCGTGGCCAGTGGATGAAGTACACTGATGAGCGAAGCATAGTTTTGTTCATAACCTACCTTGAACCATAGATGCTGGCAGCCTGCTCCGAATCACAAAAACCAAAGGCTACTGGGAAAGTGAGAGCTGGTGGGTACATGCGTGCTGGAGATGGAGCCACACACCTGCTCAGGGAAATATAAGAGCCACACAATTCAGGGTCCAGTGAAGGAGCATGTGAGCATCCAAGGAAGGCAAGCCTGTGATGCTCTTGAGAGACGTGTGGCAGTGGGAAGCATTCAGAGACAGCCCTGACCTGCTCTCACCTTTGACTTCAGTATTCTCCTCTGTGAACCTCCCTCTGAGAGAAGGAAACGTTCCCTGGATGGACTCAGTCCTTCTCTCATCAAAGTTCTTCTCTTCCCAAGCAAGGCAAAGCCACGGTCTTTGCCGATCCTCTCCTCATCCCTGGACCCGAAGCAACCACCCCTTTTCCTTGTCCCTCCCTGACATCTTTCCCGCCTTCTGGAGCCATTGTCACCTCTACTGCCACATCCCCTTGTGTTCCCAGAGGCAGTCTGAAAATGCTTTTAACGATGCATTAAATCCTGCCGTTGACCAGCCCAGCAGAGGACACGGCACATCACAGGGAACGCGGTCTTTGGGATCTGGATCAGCGTCTAAATGCATCTAGACTGTCGGGGCAGCAGTGGACAAAGACTGAAGCTCCGACTTAAACTAGCAGTATAATGTACAGAAATGGAGTTGGTTGCTTTTTCACTCTTGCTCTTTTCAGGGGCCCACTACCCAAATCCCAAGTAAATCACACACTGAGGCTTATTCTTTCTTATAAATGGCCTTAGCTTGCCTTATTCCTAGCCAGCTTTTCTTAAACTATCCATCTACCTTTTGCCTCCGGACTTTTCCATTTTCTTACTTCTGTAATCTTACTTTCACTCCTACTCCATGGCTGGCTGTGTGGCTGTGTGGCTGTGTGGCTGTGTGGCTGTGTGGCTGTGTGGCTGGGTGGCTGGGTGGCTGGGTGGCTGGGTGGCTGGGTGGCTGGGTGGCTGGGTGGCTGGCCCCCTAGTGTCCTCTTCTCCTTATTCTCTTCTTGTTCCTTGATATCTTGCTTTTTCTCCTCCTATTTATTCTCTCTGGCTGCCAGCCCTGCCTGTCCTTTCTCTGCCAAGCTATTGGCCATTCATTTCCTTATTAGACCAATTAGGTATTTTAGACAGGCAAAGTAACACAGCTTCGCAGAGTTAAACAAATGCAACATAAAAGAATGCAACACACCTTTGCATCATTAAACAAACCCTTGAGCATCTGTAGGAGCCATGGGATGGGGGTTTGGGGTCTCAGGTGGGCTCCTAGGCCCCTCTACCCCACCTTAACCAGAGCTTTCTTCTTTTATCTTTTTTTTTTTTTTTTGTAATCAGAGTTCTGCATAGTATTTTGTGGGAAGAAAAGAGTTCTGAGGGTACAGAGCAAATGAAAACCACTCTACCAGCTGATCTCGGGCGCCTTCCAGCTCTCATGTTCTAGCAGTCTAGAGAGATAATTATCAGCTTTCTAGCCCGCTGAGCTCTTACAAATGATTGGGGCACCAAAAAGAAACCGTACCCAGGTGCCCGTCTGCAGACGACCTTCAGGGGTCCAGGGAGGGCTGGGCTCCAATCTCTCTAGCTATATGTGTGGACCCCTTTTTGTCCTCATCCTGGACCTTCACAGACTGCCACCACCTAGCCAGATATCTTCCCCATGCCATAAGAAGAATCCCACTGCTTTGGTGAGCTTGAGAGCTAGCATCCTTCTTGACTGAATGCTTCTGCATGCAGTTTCTGTGAGGCCCGTCTGCGGATGCACGGTTTTCCCGTGGCCCAGTGAAACTATCTATTCATTTGCCTTAATAACAGCCACTGACAAACACTCTCTCCCATCTCGCCGATAAAGCGCTGCCTCTCCTTGATGGACATCGGGTTGTAAAGCCCTTGGCAGTACTTGAAGCCATTTAACTCAAAACCATTATTAGATTTTAGTTTAGTTCTCTCTTGACACCTCAATCCAAAAAGAAGGCCTTGGGGTACCTCTGAGATGTTTAAGTCTACGTTGTCTTAGGAGACCACCCTCCACCAAAAGCAAATGCTTTAAAAGTTGCTTTGTAATATTAAAAGCAAGAGCAAGTGAGAGAGCACTGGGTAGGTTTTCATGATTACTAATTTAGCAGATTCTCCATTATGTTTTATTGATAGCTCTAAACATAAATTTGCCTTTGGTAGACCCTGCTACTATTGCTTAGAATAAGATGTGTAAGAATACACGCTCCCACGCCTGAGGCTTTGCAGAACAGAACACAGAGGATCCTTGTGACAGCCCTAGCAAGAGATATTTAAATGGCCAAGTTCAGACTCCTGCAAGCCTTCAAATTTGGGAATAAGGGAAGTCACTTGCTGCTCACGGACGTATCACTCCAAGTCCCAGCCTTCATGCAGATTTAAACACGACATTTCATCAAGTTGGTTCTTGAATTAGAATACCAGTCTTGCCCACATCTTATTATTTGCAATTGGAGAATCATGTGTGTGAGTGAGGCCCCGAGTCCACAGGAGAAAAATAATACATATTGCACCAGTTAAGAGGGTGATTATTTATTATTGAAGTCTGCCAAGGGGACCACCATAACATGTATGAGACACCTTTACAGGCTTCGAGAACACAAAACTGCATGCAGCCCATAAGGAGCAATCACTTTAAAGGATTTGCCACCCAGTCCCCTCCCCATTCCCTTATTTCCTTTTTAAATCACAAGGAGGCACCAAGGAATAATCAAATATATGTATTTTATCTCCCAAATGCTAAAGGGGCTTGAACACCAGTGTAAGAGACAGAGCATTGATTAATGAGGACCGTAATGAGGCCCTATTTTGTATACAAATATATGGTCTTGATAAGATCTTTTATGGCAAAGAACCAGCATATATAACTCAGCTAGAGAGTGGAAGCCGCCCTGTCTCCTGGAAAGGAAACCTGTGTCTTCACCGGTAACATCTGGTTTGTTTGCTCCAGCTTGCAAATAGTAGAGGTGGGGCAGTCCTGGGTGCCTGGTGTATCAAAGACTCATGATCTTTTCTCCTGGCCTGTTTCAAGCTGCAATATAGAGCAGAGAGAAATAAAGCCCATCTCTTAGTATTATTTTAAAGGAGACAAAGTATCTAATAGTGTGCTCTCGGCAAACATCCTCTCCTAGACAGATCAGCTTAACTCCCCCTTATCCTGAAGCACAGCACATTTTAATAAAAGAAGATTTGGTTGCTATACAGGTATGAATCGCAGGCCTCCTTTATAGGTAGAGGCAGCCAGTAGCATATCTGATGTCAAGCTGAACCCCAGGCTTTCTGCTTCTGTTTCCTCTGTTCCAAACCCTCCTCAGTCCCTATAATACCAACTAGGGTGGGAAGAAGGGGCTGCTTGGATCCTATCCTCCCAGCCATCATGGCCGGAGCAGGGGACCCTGACCTTTCTCATATGACTGAGCCCCTCTCAAGCCTCAGCCTCAACCAGCCTTCATACTCAGCCAGGCTCTGTGCAGCCTGCCCCATGCCGTGGTCATCAGCATCTTCCTGAATTCCATGTTAGCTGAGAGTGCAGTCCTGAGATCCAGACACCATTGGAGGTTTTGCCTCCTTGTAAGAAATGTCGTCTGTGTCCCTACTGTGTCCAAAGTGTAGTTCTGAAAGTAGGTTCTCTGTCATCAGGCGGCTCCAATAGAACAATGAGAAACTGGACCTCTAGGGCCATAGAGCCAATCTAATGGAGTCACTCGTGGTGCAAGTGCCCAAGAGATGCTATAAAAATGAACAAGCTATCACTTTATCAGAGAAAGGCCATGTACATTACAATATAACATGACAAATGTAACTATACTTGGAGTTTTAGGGCAAAAGCCAGAGCTCTGGCATCCCAAAGGACTAACTTGGTCACCATCCTAATATGTCTATTGAAGAGAGGTGAATGATGAAAAGCAGAGAATGGAAATTTAACCAATGCACTCTGGGAAGAAGAACAGATAAAGGGGCCTTGGGGACCGACCCCATGTTCATCTTCAGGATCCTGACATGAACTTTGTGTTTAAGTAGATTTAGAAGTGGGGCAGGCGAAAGGTATGCAGAATCAAGCAGCCTCAGCAAGGTGTGACCTGGTTGACTATGGTCTCTGTTCTGGCTCTGTAATGTGATCTGAAGAGGTCCTTGTTGCTTGAGGGGACAGTGAGTTCTCAGGAGATGGCTCCTGCTCCAGGCTATGATCTCACTGTCATAGACTTTCATCTGGGATGGGAGGTGTAGATGGACTGACTACCTTTTCCCCTGCCAGCCCCAAATAACAACATGGAGACTTCTTATTAATTATGAAAGCTTGGCCTTAGCTTAAGCTTGTCCCACTAGCTCTTATAACTTAAATTAACCCATTACATTAATCTATGTTTTGCCTCATGGCTTTTTACCTTTCTTTAATTCTGTATGCCTGACTCCCTCCATGTCTTGTTGGCATCTCCCTGAGCCTTGATTATCTCCTACTTCCTCTCTCTGTGCCTGGAAGTCCCATCTATACCTCTTGCCTAGCTATTGGCCATTCAGCTTTTTATTACACCAATCACAATGACATATTTTCACACAGTGTACAAATATTCCACAACAGGGAGGTCTGTCCTACAAGGCTTAGCTGCTCCTGGAATCCAAGGTGACTGCAGATTTAGAGTACTGACTGGCGACTTTTAGCTAGTTCATAGAGTTTGGAAATATACACAGTAAATGCCCAGCGACTCTTATGTTTGTACCTGTAGTGCTAAAAGGGAACTGGATAGGTTAGGTAGCACCAGTTTATAGCATACTTGTATTTTTTGAGTGACTAACAAGCCATGATGAAGAGTTAAGCAGGTGACCGAGAGTTAGGGAGACAGGCACAGGATAAAAGCACTGTGGGTCTCCATGCTGGTTAGTCTTCTTGTAGACACTGTTCTAGTTTGTGTCTGTTACTGAGATAAAACACTGACCAAAACCAACTTGAGGAAGGAGAGGGTTAATTCTATCTCATAAATTATAGTCTATGGTTTAGGGAAGCCTGGGCAAGAGCTCAAGGCATGAACCTGGAGGCAGGAACTGAAGTAGAGACCCCTGAAGAATGTGGCCAGTTACTGGCTTTCTTTCCCTGGCTTATTCCGGTAACTTTCTTATATAGCTCAGGCCCATCTGCCCAGGAATGGCACCCCCCATAGTGGGCTGGGCTCTCCCACATCAATTAGCAATCAGGAAAATGCCCAACAGACGTGTCCACAGGCCAACTTGATAAAGGCAATTTCTCACTGAGGTTCCTGATTTCTAAGTATGTCAAGTGGATGACCAAAATTAGCCACCTGTCTTAGTTAGGGTTTCTCTTGCTGAGAAGAGACAACATGACCACAGCAACTCTTATAAAGGAAAACATTTAATTGGGGCTGGCTTACAGTTCGGAGATTTAGTCCATTATCATCATGGTGGGAAGCATGGCAGCATGCAGGCAGACATGGTGCTGGAGAGACAGCTGAGAGTTCTACATCTGGATTGGCAGGAAGAGAGAATTGGCCACTAGACCTGGCTTGAGCTTCTTGAACCTCAAAGCCCACCCCCAGTGATATATTTCCTCCAACAAGGCCACACCTCCTAACAGTACCACTCCCTATGAGCCTATAGGGGGTATTTTCATTTAAACCATCACACCACCTCAGACTTAGTGAGGTGTCAAAACTTTTTAAGCCAAAGCAGTTTATGTGGGGACCTGTCATAAATGATCAGAGATTAGAGAGCAGAGTTTTGGGAGTTGCTTTTCTTTTGTTTTAATGAAGGCAGAGGCCTGCCTTCTGGAATAAATAGCCAGAGATATTGGGGGGGAAATCTTGGCAAGTTTTTGAGAGACACAGAGGGCTATCCCAGAGAAAAGTCAAGAAAAGGTTCTAATCTATTCACTTAAGAAAGTGAGTCTTTTGAACTCACGGGCCCTCAGGACTCATTATTTGGTGAGCACTGTGATGATCTGACAGTCTGTGGCTCAACAGTCCATTCTGCCCATCAGGGAAGTAACAGGGGGTCAGGGGTAAAGAAAGACAGACAGGAGGATAGGTAGGGGTCACACTACTTTTGTAGCCATAAATACATGATGCAAACTCATATTTTTCCCAATTCCTAAAACTGTCTCTGGACACTGGACTCTGCCGTGGAGCAGGCTATGACCAGATAAACCCAGGGAGTTCCTCGTGTGTGGCCTTTAAAGAAAGGCTCACTCCAGGCAAATGAGGAACAAAGCTGACCACAGACTGAGTGTGTCCTTGCGTTTTTGCAGCCAAGGTAACTCATTCACCTAACCCTAGTCTCAGCTGTGCTAAGGAGCTTTTAAAAATGCTGATGTCTGTGCCCACACCTCCAGATGTTCTGAACTGATTCACCTAAGGGTGGACCTGGGAGCCAATGTGTGTGACACTCTTCACGATTTCAGTGCAAAGCCGTTTCGAAGAACCACAGTTCCAGTGGGTCTCCTGGAAGGGGCAGAGCAGTAGCAGGCAGAGAGGTTGTGACTGCAGGGTCAGTCGAAGTGCTGATGGTCAGGCCTGTCACGAACAGATGCTGTCTTGAGCAGCTTTGTGAGACTTGAAAGTCCTTTCCCTCCATCCCTGTTCTGGACCATTCAGCTATTAGGGAACCTCCACGGCATAGCTCAAAGTTTCACATGGTGGGCCACTGAGATAGCTTAGCAGGTACAGAGGCTTGCTGCCAAGTTTGATGATCTGAGTTTGCTCCCCAGGACCCATATGGTATAAGGAGAGAAATGACTCAAAAATTGTCCTCAGACCCCCACACATGTGCATGTGTGCACACACACATTAAAAATTTCCAATGATAGCCAGCCAGTGGTGGTGCATGACTTTAATCCCAGCACTTGGGAGGCAGAGCCAGGTGGATCTCTGTGAGTTTGAGGCCAGCCTGGTCTACAGAGCGAGCTCCAGGACAGGCAACAAAACAACACAGAGAAACCCTGTCTCAAAAGGGGTAATGGAGGGCAAGGGTCGGGGGAAAGAGAGCTTAGGGGAGCAGGAGTTCCCAGCTGGATCAGGAACAGAGTGGGAGAACAAGGAAAGAGATACCATGATAAGTGAAGACCCCAGGGGAATAGGAAGAAGCAGAGTGCTAGAGAGGTCCCCAGAAATCCACAAAGATACCTCCACTATAGACTACTGGCAATGGCTGAGAGAATGCCCAAGCTGACCTACTCTGGTGATCAGATGGCCGAACACCCTACCTGTCATAATAGAACTCTCATCCAGTGACTGATGGAAGCAGATGCAGAGATCCATGGCCAGGCCCCAGGTGGAGCTCCAGGAGTCCAATAGGTGAGATAGAGGAAGGATTCTATGAGCAAGAGATATTGAAACCATGATTGGAAAAAGCACAGGGACAAATAGCCAAACTAGCAGAAACACATGAACGGTGAACCAATAGCTGAGGAGCCCCCATGGAACTGGACCAGGCCCTCTGGATAAATGAGACAGTTGATTAGCTTGAACTGTTTAGGAGGCCCCCAGGTAGTGGGACCAGGACCTGTCCTTGGTGCATGAGCTGGCTGTTTGGAACCTAGGGCCTATGCTGAGACACTGTGCTCAGCCTTGGTACAGGGAGGAGGGGACAGGACCTGCCTCGACTGAATCTACCAGGCTGGGCTGACTCCCCAGGGGAGACCTTGCCTTGGAGGAGGTAGAAATGGGGAGTGGATTGGGGGGGAATCCTGGGGGGGTGGGAGGAGGGAGGACAAGGGAATCCATGGCTGATATGTAAAATTAAATTAATTATAAAATAAAAATATTTATTAAAAAAAAGGAAAAAAATTTTCCACTGATAATCCTGAGAGGAGACTATGATCTTCTTCATCTTGTGATGAGGGAATTGTAGCCCTGACAGATGAAGTCTCTTGTCTAATGTTTCTTACAGAATGGAAGTGGGTACAGAACTCAGCTTTGGGTTTATTTTGTCTCTGACCTTCTAATAATTTCCTCCAAATGACAGACTGGGTTCTGAGTTTGTAAGTTTTGTGCTGTGGGATGTTTTTCTATATGCTGTGAATATCTGTTGCTCTGATTGGTCGACAAATAAAGCTGCATTGGCCCATTGAAGGCAGCTTAGAGGCAGGCGGGAAATCCAAGCAGATATACAGAGAGAAGAAAGGGGAGAAGGAGAGACGCCAGCCGCCACCAAAGAGAAGCAAGATGCCAGCAAACCGGTAATGCCACAGTCATGTGACAAAACATAGATTAATAGAAATGGGTTAATTTAAGATATAAGAGCTAGATAGCAAGAGGCCTGCCTTAGGCCATACAGTTTGTAAATAATATTAAGCCTCTGAGTAATTATTTTATAAGTGACTAAGGTATCGCAGGGCTGGGCAAGACCAGAGAAAACTTCTGACTATAGTTCCAAGTGCCTTGGCTTACAAATCCCCTATCCCCTTAACAGAGGGGGAAATCCAGCCACTCTGCACCTTTTCACCGTGGATAGTTCTAGTCCTCAGGCTGGGCCTCAGGTTTGCCTCTATCTCCAAGAGGGGTCCCATGTTCTCATGCCCAGCCCTCATATTGGTGGCAGGTAGGGTGAGGAGACACTGGGCCCACCCTAGAATTAAGAGTCTCTTGGGTGCTCTGCCTATGGTCACTGCCATGCTTAGGATGTTTCGGTGACTACCATCATGACTCCTGGAAGTGATGTGGCCCTTTGACTCAGAGGGGCTTACAAGTCACCAGGTGCTCCGAGCCAGTGGAATTTGCCTGCAGAGAAGCACATATGGATAAAGGTCCAGAGCCAAGCAGCTCCAGCGAGAGTGCCTTTCATCCCAACCACGAAGTGGAGCACAGGGGGTGTCGCTCCCTGAGATTTTAGTGCATTTGCAGAAAACAGAGCAGTGCTTACATCCAAAAGACCAAGAGTTTTCATTCCCACAGTGCTGGAATTTAGCCATGGCACTTCCCTTCCCTTCCGATCTTTTTTTTTTTTTTTTTTTTTTCTGCTGATGTCATCTTTCCCTTGCTCAAAATCATTATTGCCCCTACCACCTGCTAAGCCAAGTCTGAATCCTGGCTCTCCCCTTGGCAGTTAATGTGAACTTGGGAAGGACACTCAACCCCTTTAAGCCATAGTCCCTGTATGTTTAATATGAAGAAAAGGTCAGACATGGTGGTACATGCCTGTCATCCCAGCTACTCAGGAGGCTTAAGCAAGAAGCTCAACAGTTCCAAGCCAGCCTGAGTCACTTAGTGGGGCTTTACCTAAAAGGAAATTTACTAAGGGCTCGGGATGAGCTTTGTGGCAGAGTGCTTACCTAGCATCTGTTAAGAACTGGGTTTAATCACAATTAAAAAAATTAATAACAAACCCAACCGGGTAGTAAATAGGAGTTACAACTTGTGATAGACTGGTGATAGGGGGCTTTCAGCAGCTTCTCTCAAAATAGGAAGTCCATTGCCACATTCCTGGAATCTGGACCGAACACATCAAACTAGCAGAACGTAAGAGAAGAGACAAGGTCCAAACTAAGCCTAAATGTCAAGGGGCTTTGCGAAATCCCTATCTCTACCTCAGATCCTGCTCCCAGAGGTGGATGAGCAGGCTCTGGTATGTCTGAAAGGATGTGAAGCCCAGCCATGCCCATACTGACCTTCTCACCTTGGGCAGGCACATCAGTGAGCCAAGGCTGGCCCAGCTCTTCAGTAGTAACAAACAATAAACAGTCAGGTTTGTGAGTGGCGTGTTCAACAACTGACACACAACTGTGAAGAGTTAGAGGGCTTTTCTTTGGTTGGCTTGGTTTGTGTATCTCTAAGACAGGATCTCTTTGTGTAGCCCAGGCTATCCCGGAACTCACTATGTAGACCAGGCTGACCTCCGCCTTACAGCAGTCCTCCTGTTTCAGCCTTCTGTCACCTTCCCTGCCACCACCTACCCTGCGTACAGATGGTATTTATGATTATCAAATGACACCATGTCTCTAGCGTGTTTAGCACAGTACTTGGAACATCACAAATGCTCAACGTGTATCCATCAGTACTAACAATGGTACTGATAAAAGCAACAGCAGCAGAAGGAAGACTTCTAGGCTGTACATGTTGGGGGCCCTTGTTTCACAGTCCTGCACCTGAACTAAGCAGGGATGAGTGACTTCCTCACATACTTTGTGCTTCTCATATCTTAAACTGACTATTCTTTTCCTCTTACCTCAAATGACCTTAACTGCCTGTGTGCTTCCCCAAATGCCTCTGACCTTGATGACAATATCATTAGCTCCAGGAAGTTGTCACTGTCAGTGATGCACAGCTGTGGATCTGTGTCCCAGTCCTGTGGCCCCTTAGCTCTGCGATACTGCATGGGGACACTGTCCTTTGAGTTGTTTCAGAGTTCAGTGAATGTGACCACTGCTTGACATCGGGCTGTCTGAGAACATGGCCGGTAATACATCCATTTCTGCTCTACCCCTCAGTGGACCCAGCTCAGTACCTGAATCAGGAATGCAAATAAAATGTTTGAGGGGGCAAGAAGGCTCTAGTTTGCTGGGAGTGGCCTCCTGGAATGGCAAAGGAAAAGAGCATGAGGCTGTGTCCAACTCAGTCATACCTTGTATGGGTACCGAAGGAGAAGCCGCTTCAGAGCAGGTGCTCAGCGTTAACTGACATCACAGTCTTGAATTCCACATTTGAAACTAAGTGAAATGCAGATACTGTGCCATGTTTCTGCCGAGTGCCTAATTGCTATGTCATCTCAGTGCTGTGAGACCCCACTATTTACTATTCTCCACCTCGTCAAAGAGGTTAAATGGCTTGGCAAAATCACTCAGCTAGCAAGAGGCAGAAGTAAAACTTGAATATAGATTACCTTCCTCTCCACTCAAGGCTGTTTTGGCTGTAGGATATGAATTGTTCTAATTGACATAGTAGCCCTGAGTTTATATTTTCATGCACCATGGAAATTCACTTCAATTATGTAAATTGGAATATTTATTTAAGACACCAGAAAGTACAATATAGCCAAGAGCATACATGCACAGGAGCACACAT
Organism: Peromyscus eremicus; assembly: GCF_949786415.1. Lineage (NCBI taxonomy): Eukaryota > Metazoa > Chordata > Mammalia > Rodentia > Cricetidae > Peromyscus > Peromyscus eremicus. The sequence goes on from NC_081420.1 coordinate 133,976,550, forward strand.
ACCAACAACATGGGCGCAAAAATCAAAGAGTCTGTTTTTAGTTCTGTCCCCCTGTAATTCTCAACATGACTAAGTGGGCGTGCACGACCATCACTGCTGTTACAGCGTCGTGAGGTCATAATTTAATGACTGATTTACCCGGCACAAAATAAAGACAACATCTCTAGCGTAGCAGACTTGGCTGGGGAAGAGAAGAGCTCCTGTAATTCAATTTTCTGGTTAATAAAAAGTGACTACGTGGAATATTAGACAGTAGGAAGGAACAATAAATTAGGTGTACAAAGAGGAATATGGGCAGGTTGCGAAAATGAAATGCTTCATGGGAAAAGGGGAAAACAGCAAAATTTTTAATATAAATCAATGCACATAAATTAAAAACACACATCACATTATATATTTCATGTACGTCACCAATATGCCTGACATGGGAAGAGGAGTGGGTAGAGGAATCAGAAATACAACCAGTCCTAAGGGTCCTCACCCAAACAGTGATAATAATTGGCCAAGAATCAAAAAGCCTAAGCAGCACTCGACGGATGACAGACAGTCGACATTTTATTTTGGTTAAATCCAAGTTTCTGCATAAGCCTGAAGTAATTCAAAATACACAAACACCTCAAATCCCATCAGAAGTGCTTTCTGAGGGCACCGTTTCCCTTCATTCCATCTCACAAATACAGAGCCAAGCACTGGGAACACAGAATAATCTAGAGTATTATCTTAAAAAAAAAAAAAAAAAAAAACAGCAACTGCTAGTATTTCTTGAGTCCTTATTAAATTCTCAGCTGTCCAGGTATATGCACCGTAACTAATTCACAGTATTATTTCCAATTAAAGATTGGGACACAAAGGCTAGTGCAGGTCAAGAATTTTACCCTGAAGTGTCAGAGCTGGAATCACATGCAAATGTGGGCTCAGGCTCATTCCAGGAGACCACACTGTGACAATACCGGGTAAGGTCAGAAGCGGTAAGGCAGACAGTATCTCAGGGTGCCTATTGGAACTATAGCACGGACTGTGGGTTCCTTGCAGACACAGCCATGACCATCACAGCTCTGCCCATTATGGCTGCCATCGCTGCTGCTGCCCATCTAGAATTTTTATATGGAGAGAAACCGTTTTCAGACATCATCTCATTACAAGCTCACGAGAACATCGTCCTCGGGATTAAAGAAGCGTGTGTAGGTAGAAAGAGCTTTCACAAACAGGTTCCAAAGACCAGTTAGTCCCCGGGAGACCCGTGCCTGCTGTGAGTGTTAGATTTGCCTTCTTGAACCTATCTAAGGGACTTGGAAATCATCCTCCTGCACTGTTTATGTTCTCATACTACACAAGACAGGTGTGTTTCCATGTAAACCTCACAATAACGCCATGAGATGGGCACTATTACCACCCCGCACCCACCCACCCCCTCCCCGACCTAACAGATGAGAGAGAGGAAGTAGAGTCTCAAATAAGTGAAGCACTTTGCCCAGCAGAAAGCCTAACGCTAGGGCTTTCTGTCTCCCAAACACTAACTAATGGCATTTGCTCACAAAACGCTTTCAGATATGTTATAGATTTAGTGTTTCAGAAAAAGTCTGAGTCATTAGGAATGTCTTCCCCATAGGTGAGGTCACTGGAGTTTTCCAAGGTCAAAACTACATCACCCATGAGACAGACCATGATGCCAAGAGATGGAACATACTCAAAGCAACTAATGAAAGGCAGTAGTCTCCCAACCTTGTCCTGGCAGCCCCATCCCCAGGGGAGCACGCAAGAGAAACTGCAACCTCTACCAAGTCCATGCTCTTACACACTTACGAAAGCTTTAAGATGCAGACAAAATCCAGACCTGAGTGCAAAGGTTCCTAGGGTTGGGATTTTATTACCAGATGTAAATCCATCTTCGCGGAGACCTGCTCCAGTTCCCACGTGCTTCACTTGAAATATTTCACATGTGCTCGATAGATTTGCTGGCTCCCTGTTGCCTTCATAAATCATGAAGGCCAACTTTCTTAGGGCTTGGGTCCAGCCAGTGTAGTGCTAGCTGCCCACATGCCAAGCTTTCAATGGAGGTCTGTTCTGCTGTATTATTGGAGGCTGTCCCTTTCCGAAGTTCAACAAATGATGCCCTGGGCCTGCCATTTTGGATCCAGAGAGGGGTCTCCTTGGCCCATAGTGTGTCCCTCCAACCCAAGTTTGGGCCATCACCTCCACCACAGGATGGTGATTGATTTAATCACAACAATACTGATCCAGAAAAGGATGCTCCAATCATATTCTCTCTCTCTCTCTCTCTCTCTCTCTCTCTCTCTCTCTCTCTCTCTCTCTCTCTCTCTCTCTGTCTCTGTCTCTCTCTCAGGAATATGGCTCTTATTAATAGTGGGCTAAGTCTTCTTAATGGAGGTTCCCTGGAGGGAACCCTGTGGCCTCTCACTGAGATCTTTGGATCTGGCTTCCAATTCGGAATGTCTGGCTTGCCCTTTTGCCCCACCACTCTTTGAATAGAGCTTTCTCATCTAGCAGAAATGAACCAGCATCTGCTGCTCTTGCAGCCCAAATAATCTTGACTAATACCTATTCTAACCCCACACACCCTCGCCACATATATGTCATCTTCAGCCCCCTGTCGCCCATGTCTTGCACTCTTTATTCTTCCCCCGAATCCAATAGCTGAGCCCACTGTGGAATGGTGTAACTAGATGGTTGGGCAGGTACAAAGCTGAGCACATGGGCCTGAGCAAGAGTGGAGAATTCTACAAGACACTGTCTCTGTTCTGCCCAGAAGGACTGTGGCTGGTGACTCAATGGAAACCCATTCCCCTTCTCCGTCCAATGCAATCTCCTTCTCTGGTTCTTTCTCACCCCATCAATCTTACTGTAGTAGTCCCTAAATTCTAGGCCTCGTGAATTTGCATGGCTTACTGCCAGGAATGCCTCCCCTCTGACGAGAACTCCAACTAGTCAGTCTCTGTCAGATCACTTCTTGATCTTTAGCTGTATCTCTAAGGCATGATTACTCAGGATTAGCTGCTGCTGTTGCCTTGGTGCGTATTTTCCTCCTTGTATTATGATTCTGAGTTATTTAATGTGCCACCTCCCTTTGGACTGATTGCTATTTAAATACCTCCTTCTTCAAAGATTAATGATGCCAAATTATCTTATCATGCATCTCTCTGCAAAGAGGACTTCTAGGTTTATTTAAAGAGATGTGACCTTGTGGAAGAAAAGTTTAGGTAGAGTCAGTTCCTTTATTTTTATTTTTAAGATAAAAATTATTTTATTTGATGTGTATGAGTGTTTGGGCTGCATGTATGTCTGTGCACCACATACATGCCTGGTACCTACAGAGGCCAAAGGAGGTGGGGGCATCGGGTCCTCTGGAACTGGAGTTACAGAAGACTGTGAGCCAGCATGTGGATGTTGAGAATAAAACCCAGGCCCCTTAGAAGAGCAGCTTAACTGAGCTCTTAACTCAGGATCTTATCAAGGTTGCCCTGTGTGTACGCTTTTCCCTGAAGGGATAAGTCTGCAGAGTGTATATATAGCCAGAAAGGAAAGTGTTTAAGGAGAAGGATAGCAAAGAAGAAAGAAGCCCCCCCATCTGAGCAGGCCATCCTGTTTGCTGTCGGGCAGCTTCAGTAGAGACTGTGGTCCTCCATCAAGAACAGCTAAGGAAAGTTACCTGTGTCCTCTATCCTGAGGACTGAGACACAGGTGACAAAAAGAGGGCTATCTCTGTGCCTGTTAGTGAGATCTAATGACACTCGTAGCATGTAAAATTACATGTCTGCCTGTTTACAATGTACTGAGCACAGTTCTATATGCTTTATATAGTAACTTAGTAAATTATCGTAGTAAACCTGCATGCATGACTTATTATCCTTACTTCTCTGAGAGGGAAATCAAAACCTAAAGGCTAACATGTTCAGGGTAATATAGCTAGTGAGTGGTCAGGTTGCTTCTTTGCCATGTTAGGTAATAATGGCTGTTCACATGCAGGATCCCAACCATCCTAGACAGAGAGTGCAGGCATGTGAGTGTGCATGTAGAAATGGGGAGCTTGTGTATACAGCTCATACTTATATGGCTTGTGCTAACATGGAAGATTTCTGGAAGTCGGCCAAGAATCTGCTACGAGTCCGTGCCACTGGGAAGTGGGGATAAAATAATCAGATGACTTATTTGTCTCTTTTCACCCCTACTACACTTTCTCAAGAATCCATCAGCCATAAGTAATGGAAAACCAAATTAACAGAGACTGGAGCAAAACCAGTTTGTCTTCCGTAGTTAGGAGAGCAGGAACAGTGGCTTGCTGGCTCCCCAGTTCCAGGACTTCTGGACAAGCATCTTCTTCTGCTCCTGGTAATGAGCTTTCTTTGCTTTACTTTTCTCTCCACAGAATTTGTCTTCATCTAACACCTGTGCGTCTTACCTGTCTACCTGCTTATCATTCATCTTTTGCCATGCCATCTCCGTGAATGGGCACTTTGTCTTCTGTTCACAGCTACCTCCGGGCACTCTAAAACCTTAACCAATGCAGAACAGGTGCTAGAGGAACATGGATGGATGAAAGGAGGAAGAGAGGGAGGAAAAAGGAGAAAGATGGGAGGATGGACAGATAGACAGATGAGTGGATAGACGATGCATGGATGGAAGGGTAGATAAGTAAACAGATAGATGGATAACAAGAGGGTGGGTGGGTAGTTAAATGAATGAATGGGTCAGTGGGTAGATAGATGAATGACTGAATAGACAGATGGATGATTCATGGATTGATGAATGGATGGACAGATAACTGGATAGACAGATGGATGGATGGAAAGGATGAATGAGTGTTGTAGCTTCAGTCATATCTTTTTTTTTCACATCAGTGACTATGTCCTCTTTTATCTTAAAAACACATGCTTTCCCCAAATCTTTCTTGTAGATTTCTCCTAAGTCTGATTAACCAGAAGTGGAAGACATAACATACTTTTTTCTTCCCTAGCAAAGGAGGCAGTGTCCATGACTGCCTAAGGTTACCCCAACAAGTGACAGGCAGGGGTAACCACATTTGGATGGGTGTCCTCATTTCAACCACTTTGGCCTTTTTCTTTACAGCTTTCTGGAATGGAGAAACTGGTCCCATTGAAGACTTGGTCAGAGTCCCACAGAACAAGGGTTTCTGGAGCTTCTAAAGATATTGATGATTCACTCAGGGCAGGAGGATCTTTACAGCATTGGGCATGGGAGGGTAGGCTTGTAGTTCCAGTATGCAGGAGGTAGAGGCAGGAAGATTGAGAGTTCAAGCCCAGCTTAGCAAGTTTTAGGCTAACCTACCCTACACAGTAAGCCTCAGTCAAAAAGAAGGAAAGAAAAGAGAGAGAGAGAGAGAGAGAGAGAGAGAGAAAGAGAGAGAGAGAAAGGAAAAGAGGAGAGAAGAGAAGAGAAGAGAAAAGAAAATAAAAGAAAAGAAAAGAAAAGAAAAGAAAAGAAAAGAAAAGAAAGAAAAAGAAAAAACTTCCTAGACAGTCCATGTTCACAGGCAGCAGACGGGTTTTGAGCACCAGGTGATCAAAAGCTTAGTCAGGGCTGGATTGGGTGCCAGAGCCCTGTACTTGACTCCCTTCAAGCCTGGCTACTTGTGTTCATAATCACATGTTTACAGGCAAGGCCAGGACCTCTCAACACTCACACTGAACTTCTACAGTGAAATCCTGTACATCGGTGCTCCCTTCACTGTTGACCACATCATCCACAGTTATAAATTAGTTTTGAGTCAGAAAGATGCCCTTAATCCCTCTCCTGCCTTTCCAGATCCCTGTGGTATTGATAATGTAAAAGGGTTTTAGTGGTTTCTGTCCACTCTCAAGGCTCCCATAATATGTGTATAAATTTATATTTCATAATTATCATCACAGGTTTCCCCTCTGCTCTATCCCTGCCCTCCAGCCTGAGTGACACAGGAGATGCTTTATGTTCTTCAGCCTCTATGGATGGAGTAATCCTGCCCTGTGTATTTCATACTGTCTTTGTCACGTCTATTTTCTCTCAGCACAGGACAGTCATTATCCCCTTTGCCCCCATCCCTGCAGACAAAGACAGTGAGAGCCTCCAGCAAACCTGGACACCTTGTCTATAGGACACCGGGTCTAGGATGGAGGGGTTCAGAACTGCACGTGACCAGGTGCTGCTGGAGAGTCTACACTGTAGATAAAGTGGCCCTGGGCACTGTGATGAACATGGCAAGCTCTCTTTCTTTCTGGGAGTCATGGCAGGAGCAAGCCTGAGCCAGCAGAACGTGGTGGCTCATGGAACTTTAACACTGCTAGAGAGAGTCCAATTGCAAATGAAATTAGCAGAGTAAGCTGCCCTTTCCCAGTGGTCGAAGGGGCTGCTATGCTGTCTACAAAAGTGTCTTTGCAACTCCAAACTTTGACCTTTATTAAGGTGTTTATACTGTTTCACAAAAGATGCTGAGTCCTGTAAGTGGACCAGGGAGCAATTCAAACACCCAAGGTCCCAGGCTTGTCTCTGATGCTGCTCAGTTTCATGATCCGAGTCCATGGCTTAAGCTTCCTGAACGTGTTTCTGTTCATCTGTACAGAGAGAATAAGAACCTTGTCCAGAGTGACTCGGAGAATACAAGAGGGCAAGGCATGAAGTGGTGAATAGAAATGCTGTGCACGGATTCGAAGTAACCAAGGGACCAATGCCTTAAAGTTACACCGTGGTGTATTCTGTCCTCCACATGGAGGAGCATGCTGCTGAAAGGTGTCACCCATTAGACACTACAGGGGGCACTAGTCATCCACTGCAGTCAAGAGTTCACAATATCAGCTGAGAAGGAGACAAAACACCCCCAACTCTCTCATTTTCTCTGCAAATACTTGGTATTCCATAGACATAAAACATTAGAGAAGCCAAACACAGAAACAAAACAGCTTGGACAAACGAAGAAGCATTTGTGGGCAGAAGCTATAAAATGCAGCACATTCTGTTTACTCTTCCGGTAGGGACTATTGCTAAACTCTGAGACTGGTTACGGTGGGTGGGGGTGAGTCTAACTGTCTGGCTCATCACTAAACCTCTCGTCCCGACTCAGGACTTCTTAACAAATGCTCAATAACTGCATGGTGGAGGATCTAAGTGAGGGTGACACAAAACATATATACTGTCATGTTTAGAGACCTCTGTGTATTCAGTAACTACTAGGTGTTTCTCCCAAGTTACTATGGTGCTGGATGGGGCCAGGCTGATTTCAAAGTATTTAACATGGGTGAAACTATGCTTCTGTTCAATGATGAATCCTAGTTTCCTAGGCGCCTTGGTATTTAGTAGACACCCAGTAAACATCTGTTGAACAAACATCTGCGTCCTTCTGCCCTCATAAGCTGTGTGCTCCTTGAAGAAAGGGGCCAGCAACCTCAGATTCTCTTATATTCTCCTTCTGTCTTGAAGTACATGTGTGTAAGAGATAGTTAATAACTTATAGAACCCATGGGCCATGCTGGGGTGAGTTCACAGATATGACACTGCTGGCCGATAACTAACAAGCATGATGGAGACTGAGGGGCCATCTTCATGATCAGCTAAGCTGGATCTAGAATCACCTAGAAGATGCACCTCCAGATGTGTGTGCGAGTGAGGGTGTTTCCAGAGAGGGTTAGCTGAGGAGGGGAGAGCCACCTTGGGTGTGGGTGGTACCACTGCATGGGCTGGAAAGCCTTGACTGAATAAAAATACAAGTAAAACAGCAAGCGAGCTGAGCACCAACATTCATCTTCTTTGTCTCTCTGTCTCTCCTCCCCTTGCTGACGATGGAGACAGCTACCTCACACTCCTGCCACAGCAAGTGCTGCTCTCACCACCAAGCCATGATGGACTGTACCCTCTAACAGTGAGAGAAACACGAGCCCTCCCTGCTTCAAGTCACTCTGTCCGGCATGGCATTTTGTCACAACAATGAGACAAGTGCTAAGGCAGGCCTCGCCCCCACCCAAAAACCTGGTAAGCGCCCAAGTGACAGAGGCCCCTCAAACTCTTTCTGCAGACAGAATGTCAGCATAAAATTGCAGCAGGAAGAAAAGGCTCCGTGAAATCCCACAACCTGTGTCACTATGAAAAATGTCATAGGAGGGGGCTTTTCTTATGAAACAGCAGCATGCAAAAGCAATCAGTGCTGGAAAAACTCAGAGATAGATGAAGGAAACAAGAGGAGTCGACCTAGCCTTGCTTTTATGAATAGACTCTCACACCAGCCTACTCATTTGTAAGAGCCTCATGAGATCTTTTTTTACAGCAGGTTATGAATCATCTTCATGATATCTTTAAATGGATGATCAATACTATATTTTCCCATAAAATGTTTGGTTTGAAATCCGATTTTAAGTGCATTAGAGTTTTTGTGCACGGAATGGGTGAACGCCATAATAAATTGTCATCAAATATGAAGGAAATATAGCATAGATTAATTGCCATATTTATTTATGAGTCTATAAAATACCTTGTGAACGTCCTGGCACATTTTTGGGATACCAATTTGAACCTTCAGAAAAGTTAAAAGCATTAAAGGAGACTGCAAGGAGATTTATTGCCAGAGTGTTTTTAATTGCAGACCCATGTAGACACACAGGTTTTAGAACAACCATGCCTTAATGGGCATGTTTCATGTGTTTCTCTCTCTCTCTTTTTCTGTAAAAATAATACTTCCCATATCTTTATTGATTTGTGAACATTTGTGATAAATTACTTTGCCCAGTGAGTGGCTTCTCAAAACCTCCCCTTTCCTAAAGTAGCAAACCTCAGGCCACACCAGAGAGGAGGCTTCAGGCCAGCTCTAAAAATCTGAGCCTTTTGTTTGATTATTTTTGTATTTTTGAGTTTCCTTGACACTGTCTTAGCATGTACCCTTCGAACTAGCAAGCTTCCTGCCTCAGCCTCCAAGTACTGTGATTCTACCCATGCACTGCCATGCCCAGCTTAATGCCCAGCTTTCATCCTGGAAATCTAAGGAAAGGGCACTCTGAGAGAATGCCACCAGTTAGGTACATACAACTACAACTTGCTCACAATTTTAACTGAAGTCTTACTTTCTACGGTGGTAAAACCCTTTAGGGTCAAGAATAACAAAATACCATCCTAGTAAATGCTACCTTAGCCAGCCTTCTGCGAAAACTGTATCCTACCCCTTCTGTAGTCGAAGCCCAAAATGCAGTGCTTCCTTTTCTCATTTGTCTTGACACTATGCTGCTCCCTTACTGTACACTCAAGGACCATCCCCGGACCCCATCACAAAGGGAAAAAGAACACAGAGTCTTATGCTGGGGTCCCTACAGGTTGTCTCTTTAAGTCTCCGTTGCTTACTTGCATTTCTTTGCCAAAGACTTTGGCTTCAAAATCTGTTCTCCAGCTTTCAAATCCATACATCTGCTATTTACTTTAAGGCTTAATTCCTTGAAGCCAGAGCAGACGCCTAATCCTATCACTCGAAAGATGTCAACATACACAGGACAAAAAAATAATCAAGACATGCTCTATACGGAGACTGTTGGGAAAGCGCAACGTTAATATAGCGAACCCAGCTTAGAGGCCCCCAAATCAAAGATTAAAAAACCTCCTCTTGGAGAACAGAATCAGTTGCTAAATTCCATTGCTGTTTTTAAATCAGGACAGTCATACAGAGGCAGTCATCAGTGCATTGCTTCAAGAGGGCCTTTCTTTTCTCCTCCCTCTTCTCTTGTTTTCACACGCTCTTCAATTACAGCTGACTCTGACTGCTGTTCACTACCTTAATGAATGAGCCACATCAAATTTTTAAAACTCCCCAGTTATTGTGTCAGTAAACCCTTTCATATGACAGACCAACAGGACACACGCAGAAGCCTCCTGGAATGTGTTGGCTCACCGCGGCATCTTCTCAGATTTTTCTCTACTAAATTGCACTGTCGTCAGGAGGCATTAACTGCGAATTCGCAGTTCAGCTGGAGTCAGCAACCTCTCCTGACTGTATCTGACTTTATGCATGTAAAATACACTTTTACAGGAAGACCCAAATCGAGAGGTCGGCATGATGACCTCTCCTCTGTCATCTGTTTGGCTCGGTGACATCTTGGACCTTCTTCTCACCTCTCAGTGTTCTTCTCAGGAGCCTCTAATAAGATAAATCGGAGGTGTCTAGGAATGCTCCCGAGCTCACAGAATACAAAAGAATTAGACTCTTATTATCCAGCTATTGGTTTTAGCACTAAGCTAGACACAATGCTTGCAAACCAGGCTCTCTGCATCCAGTCGAGTTTTATACTGTCTCTAAGAAGTTAATCCTTCCTCTTTGCCCTCTTCCAGAGGGGCTGCTTCACGCCCTCGCCTGGGAATTACTGCCTTTTTCTTTTCCTCTCCTGATGCCAGCTTTTCTGTTGACAATATGTATTCAGGCAAGGCAGGGGCGCGCTGCGTTTCTCTATCAGATGCCATGCACACTACTTCCGTCAAAACAATTAGTGTTCATTTCGGCTTTACTCGGGGAGACCTGCGGTGACTGATCAGTATAAATTATGTATGCATCTGTCCAGATGCACTTGTTCATTCATGCATAGATTGGAGGAAACTTCATTCTTCTCAGTTCAAAACAGTCACTAAAAATACTCCATACTTTTAAAAAATGTATTTTAAGTATAGTCTCAACTATGTCATTGTGCCCCTGAGCTCACTCACTCTATCTGTGATTTGAGACCTTTAAAGCTAATTTGGGGTTACTCTTTGCCTCCTGGTGAGCCTTGGTCTTTTGTGTAAATCACTAGGAAATCGTGGGCAGTTTGAAATCCAAACACTACAGGATGGTTTGGTTTTCCTGTTTCACTTGTCTTTCCCCTTTTCGGAGTAGTCTTCTCAAGCTATTGTCAAAGACACATCCTTTACTGGCCTTGCTCAAGATTGCCAGTGTGCTTTAAAGGGAGCAATAGGAACTTCAAATGAACGCTGTGGATTAGAGTTCTCTGTGGTCCAAACGGGCCTCCGTGCACTTTGTTTCCTATTAGTTTTACTGAGCAGCTAGAAGAACTAACAGACACGTTGCACAATATCATACACACACACACACAAAAAAAAACCAATATCATTTTTTTTCCAAGAGACACTGAGTGGTTTTTGTTGACTCCCTTAAATATAACTGGGGAGGGGGTTGTGTATTTGATGGGTTTATTTAGTTGCTTCAATAAAATTCTATAAGCACACATATACAATTGGGGATTTTTCCCCTGAAAATAAATTAATCAGCATTGAACAAAGCAATGAAAAGCTGACATGATGGAGGAGCCCAGAGCACCAGGCTATAGAAGTGAGAGTCTGGAAACAGAGGAAGAAGAAAGTAAACTCTATAGAATTCCTGAATCAGAAATTCCAAGAAAGAGATGTCTCTGCCCATGAGGGTTCTGCCAGAGGTGGATATTGGCTTAAATTGCTGCTTTTGTTTTTTTATGAGGCATATCTCATAACAATAAATTTTAGGGACTACCACTAAATATTCAAGGTGTGTTCTAATAACGAAGCGCCATTAAGACAGGGGGCTTTGTTCAACTTACACCCTGTCCCTGGGAAGGCTACATTAAACCAGGGTCTCTTAAGGTAGTGAAAATAGAGAGGACAGGGACAGCCTTCCTCTCCAGGATTCATTCTAATAAAAGCCACCGAACCATAAAGCAACTCTGAAAACAGCAGGTAAAGAACTGTAACAGAGAGCACGCTCCACGTGTATTACCCACTCCCACAACAGAAGGAAAATGCTGTACTATGGTCAGTCCTGTGTCCCAATTTGTTTTGCCACTGGTTTTGAGTTTTCTTTTCAAATTCCTGTTGGCTTTCTCACATCCTAGAGCAAAGACAAGAGGTAGGCCCAGAGTCCCCTACACATAGCATTGACACCATGGAGGGCTTTATAAATCAGTGGAAAATCAATAAATCCTATAAGGTAGTTTCTATTTCACAATATCACCAAGGGACAGGGCTAATGCTTTTTTTCCAGCACCATCCCCATTTTTCTGTCAAAAAAAAAAAAAAAATCCTCTGCTTAGGAATGAATGGGCAATCAAAGTTGCTGAGTAAGTATTTCAACTATCTAATTTTATTACTTTACAATTGACATACCTTCCCTCTGGAAATGTTTGCAATTAATTAATTAGTAGTAATCTTCCCCAGGGGACTAATTTAATGAAATTTTTCCAATTCCTACTTTAAAAGAGAGAGTGAGAGAGCTTAGAGATATCCAAGCTATAAAGGGGTGAATTGCTCCAAAGTGCGTTTTGAAAAATCAAGGGATCTATTTATTACTGTGACTTTTTATCGCTAAGTCAATCTGGCAACGACTGTAATTCTTTTCCTAACCAGGCCTCTCCCAGTTTGACAGCAAGGTTTCTCCGAGGTAACCACAGGCTGTGGTAGCAGCTGGGTTTGCAGACTCCTGTGTGCGTTGTGGCCTGTTTAAGCTCCTTGTCTCTTCTGCATAAGCTGGGAGAGGTGAGCAGGTGCTGAGCCAAGGTGTCATTGTAAAGAGGTCACTGGGATGGCCTACCGGGCCAGAGGCCAGAGGCAAGCTTGCACGAGGAGTTTCCCGCCCGGGACCTCAACCTTGCCTCTGGTGCTGAGATATCTCTGCTGGGCAAGAACCCCAGCTGTCAGTACCCTCTGGGTCTCGACGTCTCGAGTTTCAATGGGAAGATAAGTAGATAGATAGATAGATAGATAGATAGATAGATAGATAGATAGATAGATAGATGATAGATAGATAGATAGATAGACAGACAGATAGACAGACAGACAGATTTGCTCTTGTCCTTGAGCAAGCCTCCACCACGCCTGGAGGAGGTGTAGCAAAGATCTAGGACTGTCCAAAAACTGTCAAATGCACTGTACTGTGACCGCGTGACTAAAAGGAAAGGCTTTCTGGTTTGCAAACTCCACCTGGTGCCGCAGCAGCGCCACCTAAGACCTGTCATCGCCAGTCTGCAAGTCCCTTCTGTATCTTAGTCTTCTAGTCCCATGTTGGAGTCTCTGGAAGGGTGTCGGTCTGCAAGTGTGCAAAATCTATAGCACTTGCGAACTGGCATCCCTTGTCCAAGAGACAGGCAAGTAACGCCTCCGCCTCCGTACCCACCCCCCCCCCCCCGCACACACACCCCCGGGGGAATCCATGTTCTTTTGAGAAGCCCAGCAAGGGGTTTCTTACACCGCTGGGCCCAGCTGGGTGTCCCTGGCGCAGCTCCGTCCACAGCTCTCCACTGTGGCTCGCCAGCGCCACCCCTAGAGGAGCGCAGCAGTTGCAGCCGGACCCTGTTGCCTTCGTCGGTCTTTCAGGCTCTGGGCGGACACCGCAGGCGGCGCTCGGGAGGCAGCCAAGCCTGGCCTTTGGAGGAGATGGCCCAGACTTTTGGCTGGCAGCCTACAGATACCAGCGAGTAAACTTGGCTCGTCTATGGGAGCTCTCTAACGGATGCTGCACCTTGGTCTGGAGGGGGTGCTCGTCTGCCTAGCCCGGGGTCAGACCCCTGCAGAGACACGCCAGGGGTCAAGGGCCTGGCCAGGGCTGGAATTAGCCAATGGTTTGGGGAAACTAAAACCCAAGTCAGATCCCCAAGGACAAAGATGGGCTCCACCAAAGCTGCCCGGAGCTGGTCCAACCCTATGAGCCCGGGGCCGGCGGATCCAACAAACTTTGGTGTAGCAGAGAGGCGGAGATGGTTGGAGGTTGGTCCCGCGAGCCGCTTCTCTCCTCCACCTGCTCCGGCTCTGCCTCCGCCCAGCCCTCACTCACCGCACTCCCCCACCCCTCGCCATCAGACTCCTCATCTCTCCTCTCCCTCCTTCTTCTCCCCCCTTGTCTGACTCCCCCACTTTCCTCCGGGCTCTTCTTTTGTATTCTCTCTTCCCTCGCCGCCCCGCTTGCCTCTCGCCTCCTCGGGGCCGCAGGGGAGGAGGCGAGCACGCTGCGCCCTGGGCCCGCGCGGCGCGCAGGGAGGCGCATCTCGCACTTCTCCCGGGGAATTTGGAGAGGGTCTGTGTGTGTGCGCGCGCGCGTGAGCTGGAGGCGAAAGCTGGTAGGATCTAGCGGCGAGCAGAGGGTCAGGGTTTTTGACGTTCCTCGCCCGCTGCACAAACCTCGCGGAGCAAGAGTGTCTGAGTGTGCGCGCGCGTACACGGGCTGGCTGCCCCTGGCACGCTCGGTGGCCCGGGGCCCCGGGGCCCGCGGTCCCCTCTCGCGGCCCGGGATTACCGTGACGTCACATTGAGCCTCTGGCCACCTTGGACTGGGACACCTCTGGAGCCTCACAGCTCTGCGCCGCGCCGCACCTCACCTCGCCATCGCGCGCCTTTGATACCCTGCGCCTTCTTCCTAACTCTGCCGATCCATGGGCCCCTCTGCCTTCAGGACCCCACCGGCCGCAGGGGTGCCTTCCCAAGCTCAGGGCTCGGCAGCTGGGCTGCCTTTGGCTCTGCCTCCATTCCCTCTTAGCGGGCCAAGGAACTGGCGCCGAACACCTGCAGTCCTGTAAGGAAACCAGAAGCCGCTCGGCTGGGGTCATAGAACAGCTGAACTGAGCGAACGACTCAGAAGAAAAGAGGGAGAGCGGTCCCAGACGGCCAGCTGCTATGGCCTTCCCGCCCTTTGGACACCCGTATGGCGGCGCATCCCAGGTGAGTAGTGCCTTATTGGGGGAGGGGGGGGGCGCAACAAGGGGGAAGATGCCTGCTGCGCGCGCGCTGACCCCTGAGTTTCCTCCTCTCGGTGACACAAGGGAAGCTAGGAGCAAGGACTGGGAACTGTCCACCGCACCCTCTGACATCCGCATGCCAGACCTAGAGCTTTCACTCCTGAGTGCCACCTGAAAACACGGGCACTCTAACCTTGCTCTCTGCGCAGAGGCGGGTGGGATCTGGGGGATCTTGCAGTCAGGGCTTCCCTTACACAGATTCGTGAGGTGGCCAGTGGACTCTCAGGAGAAAACAAATGCGCTCCAGGTCAGAGCGCTGGCACCGCATCGCTCATCTGTTGACCTCGGTTCTGATCGCACTCCTTTCTTGGGCTGGCCTGAGCTCTCTGCTTTAGCATCCCTCCGGTTTCCAGACCAGGATGTTGTGCAGTGGTGAGGATTTCCCGGGAGAATTCTGAGGATGCCCACCACTGTCCTCCATTTCTCCAACAGAGTGCTCAGTATATATGTATTTTTCCCCCCTTGGGGTTTAGTATCAGGTCGACCTTTGACCTGCTGCAAGTCTCCTATTCTGATCTTAGGTGGATATCCTTTTAGTACAATGGGGACGGGAGTGAGATGCTGGTGATGGTCTTGAAGCTAACTTCTAACCGTGCCTTTGTAGAATCCCTCGGGGCGGGGGGATGGCGGTGGGGGGTGGGGGGTTAGAGATTTGGTCCTATCTCCACAAGCTGTCTGGGACTATGAAGACTTAAAGATGGCCTGGTTGCATCTGTAAGCGCAATTTGGGTAAGTTGCCATCAGAGAATCCCCATCCCAGCAGTCAGCGGAGTTTCTGAACCTGGTGGTATCTGGTTACTAGAAGGAAGGAATGAAGGTACCAAGCTTCCTTGGTACCCTCCTCTGGCTAGAACCAGTAGTTGGTGTGTCTGGATTTTTAACTTCTAGTGACTCCTTTCGTGTTTTTGTAGTTTCTGGTGTCTGCAAGTTCCAGTGCCACTTGCTGTGAAACTGCCCCACGATCAGTGTCAGATGTGGCCTCAGCCTCCACCTCTGCCTCTGCTCTTTGCTGTACACCCTATGACAGTCGGCTGCTGGGCAGTGCTCGGCCAGAGCTGGGTGCTGCCTTGGGCATCTATGGAGCACCCTATGCAGCTGCCCAGAGCTACCCTGGGTACCTGCCCTATGGCCCAGAGCCATCCCCACTGTGTGGTGCACTGGTGAGTGATGGGGTGGGGCCTGGGACTGCTCAGTTAACATTGGGGCTTGGGAATATAGGCAATCAGCACAGATGAACTCTACTGTGGCCTTGTCCCGAGAAAATCTGTATGGGACAGACATACTGAGTTAGGAAAAATTCAAGTTCACAGCACTTTACAGTTTGCAAAACTCCACACTGCTGAGAAAATGTCTATAACCTTTTTAATTCTGCAAGGTAGGCAAATCATCATTATTCTTGACTTACAGGTGAATAGTTGAGGTGTAGAGTTCAAATAACTTACCCCAAATCACAAGAATGCCAAGGGCCAGGAATAGTCTGCTGGGAAGGGGCCCAATAGGTGTATGTGTGGTGAGGAATCCAGAAGCTGCAGCCATCATGGTAGCTGATAGCCACTCACTGTCACTGCTTGTCTTGTCCCTGGGACTCTACTAAGTACTCTACCAGCATGACTTTATTGCCTCAATCTTAGTCAGGGAGAAACTGAGGCACAGAGTATTAAATGGCTGTACCCAACACTGTACAGCCATTGCAACGGGTGGTACTGGGGTGTTGATCTATACAGTCACCTGTGTCCTTCTCCTGTGTAGTCCTGAATTCTCTTTTCCCCTCACACCAGAGTCCTCAGTACGAGTTTAAGGATCCTGCAGGAAACTTTACCCCCAGCCTGACCCAGCCAGGGGCCTATTACCCCTATGAGCCAACTCTGGGGCAGTACCAGTATGACAGGTGAGAAAAGGGGAGCATGGTGGCTGGCCTCCTTTGATCATCCCCCATCTCTACCCTCTCCCTGGTGAAAGAAGGGGGGAGCAGAACTCAATTTCCAGGCGCCTGGGCTTTCTACTGGCCAAGCCCCTGGTTGCCGGCCTGGAATTTGAGCCCTGTCTGCCCACAGGTATGCTGGAGTGGAGTTGAGCAGTGCTGGCCGCAGGAAGAACGCCACCAGAGAGAGCACCAGTGCACTCAAGGCCTGGCTCCACGAGCACCGCAAGAACCCGTACCCCACCAAGGGCGAGAAGATCATGCTGGCCATCATCACCAAGATGACCCTCACCCAGGTATCCACCTGGTTCGCCAACGCGCGCCGGCGCCTCAAGAAGGAGAACAAGATGACGTGGGCGCCCAAGAACAAAGGTGGGGAGGAGAGGAAAGGCGAAGACTCTCTGGGCTGCCTGGCCGAAGACACCAAAGGTACAAACAAGTCACCAGCCCACCTGGCAGGTTCCTTAAGACGTTAAACACCGGATCCAAAGCCATCTGTGCTACGATTGTCTAATGCTCCAATTATCCTTGTCCCTGGGTGCAGTGCAAACCCCAGGGCCTTTGCACCGGATAGTCCCTTCCTAGTTCGGTTTTGCTCGCTTCCCATGTTTATCGCTGTAAGAAAATTTTCTGCACTTTGTTCTTGCCAATTCCTCTAGAAGGTCACCTCCCCTAGAAGACATTTTACTGCCGTAGTTCTAAATGTCTCAGGTCGAAATGATGCTCTGCACACGTGAACATTTGCTGGATTAAATAACACGACACCAGTCGCTGTGGGTGCTAAAGTTGAAAGAAAAGTGTCCTTCCCCGTTTTATAACTGAGGGACTCCAGCAGTGCAAAGTAGCCTTTCCTTGGCTACTCCAGGAGATCAGAGAGTCGGGGCAAGCAGGGCAATGTGGGGAATTCTTCCCCTGGGGCCAGCAGCCAGCTCTAGGGAGAGCTGCGGGTGGCGGGTGGCGGGTGGCGGGTGGCGGGTGGCGGGTGGCGAGAACACTAAAGTGCGGAGCGCCACTCGCTAAAAGCTTCTCTGGGTAGGACCCTCCTGCGAGTTTCCCTAGGGTACTATGCTTTTCTCACTCTTTCTTGATTTCCTACAGACGCTACTGCCAGCCAGGAGGCCCAGGGGCTGCGACTGAGTGACCTAGAAGACCTGGAGGAAGAGGAGGACGAGGAGGAAGCAGAAGAAGAGGAGGCAGCAGTCTCAGCATCCCGCAGGCTGGCAGATTTTCCGAAGAGCGTGCGGTCCCTGCCTGTGCCCTGTGCCGCTCAAGAGAGCCGTTTGGAGAGCAGAGAGTGCGGCCTGGCGGTACCCCGCTTCTCCTTCACTGAGGCTCCGCGGTCAAGAGAAGCTGACTTCATTACAACAGAGCCAAGTGGCCCCACAATGATCGTGCACTACCCAAGCGGCCAGAAACCCCGAATCTGGTCCTTGGCTCACACTGCAGCAGCCAGCGCTGTCGAAAGTGCTCCCTCAACCCCGCCCAGGGCACAAAGTCCCGAGTGCCACATGATTCCCAGACAGCCCATCTCCATCAGGCGACTCCTGGTCCCCAGAGACTCCGAAGTCGAAGAGGATTCTCTTGCAGCCAAAGCCTTTGGAAACTCCACGTTCGCCCTGCAGGGGCTGCCACTGAACTGTGCGCCTTGCCCTAGACGGAGGGAGCCTGAAGTGCGGTTCCAGTACCCGTCTGGAGCAGAAGGTAGTGGGACCCCAGAGGCGCTGGGAGTGCCTGTCCAAAAGATACCCACCCATCACCTTCCCCAGATCTGGTGCGAAAATGTCCATAACACTCTTAAAGTCTAAACACCCCAATCTAAAGCCAAATGATAAGAATAAATACCGAGGAGAGGATTTCCCCCAAATCACATAATCTTTGAAGAGATGGATAGTCTAGCCCTGTAAGTTGCATCAGGCATGCAGGTCTCTCCCCATAAGCACCCTTGGCCCTAATCTGCCTTCTTAGAAGACTCTTTGGCCTCTGTTTGGCTGGTACCAAGAATGTCCTAGAATTGGTCTGGCTTTTGGAGCTGAGTGGTTGGGCTGTGCGTACCACGGGTTAGTGGTCAGTGTGCAGCTTCTCCTGGCCTACTAAAAGATTCGGACAGTGTAGACATTCTCTGAATTTTACATCTTGGAAGCCAAGGTTCAGGCTGTCCCTGGGGATACTCCCAAAGGTTTGACCCCCAGCATGGCAAGACTGCCATTGAATGTCCTCTTCCTCTGATGTGCAAGGGCCTGGTAAAGGGGAACTTTACCGCTACAAAGGGACAGTCCCTAAGCACTAGGCAGCCTCCAGCAATTACTTATGTTGGATTCTGGTCTTTGTAGTAATTTCTCTCAGGATTAGCTGTTGGCTTAGAAAATTGGGTTACACTGTTATGTGAATTTACACATAACTTGCCCAAGCATTACCTCTGACAAGCAAATTGCCTCAAGACCTTGGCTTCCCTTGGGGTGGGACACAAGCTGACCTCCGATTTTCTAGAAATTACGGCCAAGTGGCCTTCGGGTTTTAATCAATCTTTCCTCTCTCAGCAGGTTAGCGCAATGGCTGTGGTTTGCAGAATAACTTTGGAAACGGCTGCTTCTGGATTCACCGTCATATTAAGAAGCTTCCAGGCCTCGGCAGGGACCAGGAGTTCTCACTTTGCTCAAGACAAACACACAGAACCATCCTAGCAGCTATCCGTGCACGCAGGGGTGGGGCTGGCCAGGCAGACATGCACCATGTCAGACTTGAAGGGGAGATGGGAGGCACCTTGAGGAAAGCCCAATGGATGACCAACATATTTTGACCAAGTCTCTCTTCCTCCTCTGGATGGGGGGCCTGAAGAACATCTCCTCCTGCTCACCCACCCTTACCCAGCCTGCTCACTTTGTAACTTCCTTGTTGATATGATCTCTAAAGACTATCTGTGTCTCCTTCCCCTTTCCAGGCTATAACTTCAAAAATAACCTAGCTGAACCCAAGGTGTGCAGCCTGTCAATGCCAGGGACTCTGGGAGAAGTCTGGTGGAGCAGGAATGGGGCACCGAATTGCCACAAAGGCTTCTGGGGACAGAGTTTGGGCCTGCAGACCTGAGTTCTGTAGCAGAGAGAGAAACTGAGGAAGCCACACACACAATGCCCAGGACAGGGTGACCCCCAAACTGCACAAGCTAGTAGCTGAATAGCAGAGTGACACCAGAATATTTGTTGAGGAGCAAGGTTTTTTCCCTGGTGGTCCTGGGATTATAAACATATTATGTTGATCCATGAAGGGAAACTTGAAAGCTCCTCCATCCACTGCTTGCGTCCAAAGAACCCAACAATGAAGTAGGGCAGTTTTGAGGTGTTGGTAAAGACCATAGAGGGCATTTTTTCTGTTTAATCTTAGGTGTCAGCAAAACCTTCCAGTACAGGCCAACCAGTGAGAGCTGAAGGTCCAGGCAGGGGCTTTGTGTCCTTGTCCCTTTGTGAGTCTGTCTGGAGTTGGGTGAGAGGTTTGAAGATGCCCACAGAATGCAGGCTGGATGAGGTTGCCTGAGGCCAGTTCCCAGCTCTAGGGGACTCTTCAGTCAATGAGTAAACTCACAGCTTCCTACATTGGCAGTGAACCCGGCAAAGCCTGGGAGGGAGCCCTGGGAAGCCATAGGGACTAGGAAGGAGAGTTGGTGTGCATCTGAGAACCTCATCCTACATTCAGTCTCCTCCAGGGCTGGACCACCCAGCGGTGAGACCCGCCCCTGTTGGTGGACACCCTCCAGATCAGCGCGGGGGACGGAAGGATGAGGGAGGCAGAAGCATCCGATTTTTAAAGCCTTGGAAGGTGCGGAGAGAAATGAGATTTGGACATTAGGGGAACTATAGAAAAAACAAACAAACAAACAAACAAACAAACCCTTCAGAGTGGGGCGTGTCTTTAAAGGTCAAGAATTACAAAACTACCCGTGTCTCCTCAGATGAGGAAACTGAAGTCTAAGGAGGGAGCCAGAAGGTATCTCAGATTTGTGGTTTGATTGATCCTGCTCCAGTACAAAGCCCTCTTTTGGTCCCCCCCTCATCTCCTTTGGGAGACACCCCCCTGCGTTTGGTTTTTGGGCAACAGCTGGTCCCGTCCCACCCCCCACCCCCAGCTTCCCCCCCGGGGACTTTGCAGTCGCCCTTGCTGACCTGAGGCTTAGGGTCCGGAAAATTAAACTGCGAAAAGATAAACATTATTTCCAGTCGGCTTTGCAGGATTAACGCTTGTAATAAAGAGCATTAGCTGAAGGTTTCTTTCAAGGCGCTCTCCACCATACCCCCTCCTTGGTCCAGGTAGACCCCCTCCCCTCCACCACCGGGAGACTGAGGCTTCTGATACTCCTTGTAAGGTCTAGTCATTTAGAGGAGGGTGGAGGGGCCTTTCCACATTGAATCAGCATTAGGAAACCGGCCACTGACGCCCTCACTACCCAGGAGAGCCTGCTAAACCCAGTTGCAAACCAGGCATAGTGAATGCCGGGAAAGGGGGCGGGGGCGGGCAGGCATGAGATTTGCGGCTCCTCCTTCCAATACTCAAGGTCTTTTCCCAAGCTGACTGTGAAGCCCAAGGCCTGAGAATGGCACGTCTGAGCCTATGATTATCCCAACTCAAGCCCCCAGCCACAATCTGTTCCCACTACCTCTGCCCACACTGAGAGCCTCCTGCAAATCTCCACTATAATCTCCCAGAATCATATTTTGAATACACTTTTGATTAAATGTGACGGTGGGGGTGGGGACGCTGGACCCTGCTGGTATCCGCGGACAGCTGGCCGTTGTTTAAAGTTCTTCAGAGTAAGTGTCCGCCCACAATGTGATCTTAGACCCCCAAAGCTCATAGATGGCTAAAGTGTCCTTTGCTTTCTTGGGTGGCACCAGGGGCTAGATTCCAGAGCACAGTGGAAACTGTGTAGGAGGGCAGGGTCTCCTTTCCTGTGTTCCTTCGTGTGCCAGATATCACTATACGGGCACCGAACTCACTAGGTGACTTTGTGTTTACATTCACATTTACACATCTACAATTATATAACCTGAAATTATGTCACCTTGCTGGGGTTCACCAGCATATCTGGAGCCCCTATTGTATGCCAGGCTCGGTGTCTTGTGCCTTAGTCTATTTGAATGCTATAACAACACTGTGGGCTGGGAGACTGGTAAACAGTAGAAATTTACTTCTCACTGTTCTGAAGGCTGGAGAGTTCAAGCCCAAGGCACCAGCAGGACCTGTTTTCAGGATTCTAGATAACACTTTTCACTGTATCTTCACATGGTAGAAGAGAGAGTTATCTGGGAGTCTTCTTTATAAGGTCTCTAATTGGATCATGGAACTCAGGGGGCACACTAACATCAGTATTTTATCACTTTCATTGCCATCATATTGGGAGGTAGGTTTCAGCAGATACATTTAGGGTTGGGCACAGACATAATCTTATCACGTTCTTTAAATGTGTTGATTCATCTATATATTGCTACACTTTGAAGAAGCAACATTCTCTTTATCAGTATGCGGATCTAATGAGTCAGGAAATGGACTGATGGAGGTTGTGTAGCTCTGGGCCAGGCATCCAGCTAGGTTAAAAAAGTCAGGCTCTTAGTAAGATGGATTCTTTAACCACAAGGCTGTCCCATCAGGATGTTTTATCACTTTATATTTATTTTATTCAACTACTAAGAGCATGAGTTTCAGAGAATCTATGAACTATCATTTTGGGCTTTGAAAGAGGTTTCCCTCCTTTCTCTTTGGGAATGCCCAGTGGAAAGGGGCTTCTAGTTCATCCTGGGTCACACTGTATCCTGAGAGGGAGCATCCTTTGTCTATCCCACTGCTTGCACTTCCCTGGAGGCTGCTGTCTCAGACAACACCAGTCAGTATGGAGCAAAACCAGCCTGTAACTGGAGACTCACACGGGATGTAATGGGCTAGGCTATGTGCCATCTGACAAATGCCACAACTGATGTGATGGATTTCAGACCCGAGTCCTGGTGGCTGACACTCAAGTGACTCTAAGCTCAGCACCAAGGCATAGGAAGCATGTTCTTGGCCTAAAGTGAATCCCCTCCCAGCACCAAGGTGAGGGTCAGGCTAATACCCCAGCTGTTTCCTGACCCATCTAGTTCACACTCAAGTTCTAGAAAGTTCTTTCTTTTTGGACTAAATTGCTTATTATGTGCCTTCTAGATTTGTCCATAGAACTTCTGGTGATTCATTTTTTTCTGTGACTTTCAATTCATCCCTCCTGCATGTTGACTGTATTACCCTTACTCAGGGGTCAGAATAGGAATGAAGCCTATTGGGCATCTTGCAGTGATGTAGCAGAGGACCATCCTATCTGTACCATTTTATTCTTTGAAACTTAAACTATACAGACAGCAAAATGCAAGTCCTCCAGGATCTCTCTCAAATCTGGATGCTTAGAAGTAGAAGATAGAATCACTGTTACAGAGCCTGGGAGAGATGTGAGGAGTAGGAGATGGAGAGGAGGTCATCAAAGGCACAGGAAAGAACAATTTCTCATGGTCTATTGAACGGTAGGGTAACTACACCTAACAGTAATTAAATTGTGTATTTCAAAATAGCGAGTGAGGAGGACTTTGAAAGTTTCAAGAAAAAGACATGAATGATAGAGGTGATGGATAAGACACACTCCTTGGTCTGATCCTTACACATTGCATGCTATACC
>NC_081420.1:134000081-134114207 GCF_949786415.1 Peromyscus eremicus
AAAGCCAAGCTACTGTGCAGACCTCACTTGGTTCATTTCCCAACTTAGACCTAAAAGTCTGCAGGGGTTATTTGGTTTTCCACTTGGCTAGGATGATCAGTGTCTACATTTGACTGATGTTTCCAGAATTCCTTTTTTCACTGAGACACCTCCCCCCCACATACACCCCATCTGTGAAGCCAGGGGGCAGCTACTGAGATTTTTTTTTTATTATGCTGCTGCCCCAGGTCTCTGGATTTTATGAGGTTCCCCACCCCATCCCTTTTTTGTTAAACTATTGAATTCTAATGTTCTTCCGCTGTCACTGCAGACATGCAGCTGTTTACCTGTGGCTTTGGTTCTTTGTGAAGGAGCCAGTGAGTGCTGTGTAACACGTTGGCCTATCTCTCTATTTATGCTTTTAAAACACTTCAGGATAGGGTAAGTCAGTCTATGGAAGCATTAGTTCCAGTGTGAGCCTATGCACATGCCTAGCATCTAACTTCAGTTACAAAGGTTAGATGGACAAATGGCTCAGTGGTTAAGAGCACTGGCTGATCTTCCAGAGGACCTGAGTTCAATTCCCAGCAACCACATGGTGACTCACAACCATCTATCATGGAATCTGATGCCCTCTTCTGGCATAAAGGTGCAATGCAGATAGAACACTCATATACATAAAATAAGTAAATCTTAATAAAACAAAACAAACAAACAAACCAAAAGCAAAGGTTGGATGGTCCCACGGTGGTGCTACAAGAGCTGTGGAGACATTTTGTACTGTGCTTTCCTTTGAACTAAACTATTCTCCCTGCAGGTCAACAGCTCCTCAGTTTCTGAAGAAAATAAGGAAATGCCTGTGATTCCGATCCGACTGATTTTGATTTTGTAGATCAGGGGCAGACAGAGCTGGGATTGGTCTGTTTCTCTGCCTCTCATTTGATCCTTTATATATATATATTATATATATATAATATATATATATATATATATATAATAAGTTTTAAAAGAATAAAATAGATCACACACACCCTTCTTCCTTCTAATCTCTTCTTTTTCCCCTGCTCCCTCTAAAATTCATGGCTCTCCTCTGCTCAGCATTCCCTGGTTGTCTGCAGTTCTTTGTCTAGACATGGGGCCCCACGAGATTTCCCCCTTCCATGTCAGTGTGTCCATTGGTGTTGTACTCATCCAGGCAGCCGTGTTGTTGAGGTATCCTGGGTGAAGCTGCCCTGTCATTTCTAGGGGATAGACTCTCACAGCAGATTTCTGGTGCTCCGGTTCTTACAGTATTTCTGACCCCTCTTCTTCGGTATTCCATAGGTGCAGGAGTATTGTAGCTGTATTCATTCGGCTGGATACTCTACGATCAGCTGCCCTCTGAATTTTTAGAGATATTTTGCCACTCTGGTCATTGTTGTGGACCATAGGCATCACAGCCAGGTAGGATTATTGGTTGCTTCCCTGCCTTGGAAGCTTACACAGCACCTTCAGGCACTAGGAAAGCTAGTCCACAGGGAGGAGGTTTTCAGGCCATATCTAGCTCAGATCTTCTGAATCCTGTGCCAAAGTGTATCATGTTTTCAGCAGGAGAAACTTACCTTCAACCTCTGGGAGGCAACCAAGGGCAATGCCAGCAGCCTATGTTATTTTGGGAGTCTCTTTGTACAACCCTGACCAACAACTTGAAAGGAGATTTCTCACACAGTGTTTTTGTTAGATAGTCTAATGTTTTTTGCCAGAGCATGATCAGCCCAAGTGGCCCAACTTCATCTGAACAATATATGTACATGCATTATATCTTCATGTATTGTATAAAGTTTTTCATAACTAAAAAGTAGTGTGATTCCTTGTGGCTTTTTCAAACATCCTTAGCATTTTCCCGCTTCCTCCCGCTAGGAAAGTTGTTTTGTTGCTGCTGCTCCTGCTATTGGTTGTTGTTGTTTGTTTATTTTTAAACTCTTTAGACTTAAGTTTCTTCAGAATGCAGAGAGGGTCACATTGGACATTCAGTGCATTGTCCTTGCTGTAGTGAAATATCCTTGCACTTAGACTGGGGTTGGATGAGGTACTTCATGTGTGTGTGTGTGTGTGTGTGTGTGTGTGTGTGTGTGTGTGTGTGTGTGTTTGTGTGTGTGTCTGAGTGTGTGTGTATGTGTGTGGTGTGGTGTGTGTGTGCGTGTGTGTGTGTGTGTGTGTGTGTGTGTGTGTGTGTGTGTGTATGTGTGTATGTGTGTGTGTGTGTGGTTTTTCAAGTCAGGGTTTCTCTGTATAGCCCTAGCTGTCCTGGATCTCGCTCTGTAGACCAGGCTGGCCTCGGACTCATCCGCCTCTCCCTCTCGAGTGCTGGGATTTAAAAGTTGCGGAAAATTGTTGTCCTGTGGCTAAGAACAGGAGTGGCTATGCTCACTCTCAGCCCCAGATCTTAGGGGTGTGGGGCAGGCAGGAAAGTCACTTTTAGCAACATAATGAGCTGGAGGTCAGACTTCATGAGAGATCTTGTCTCCCAAAAGACAAAGATCAAAGTAAAATGAGATAAAAATGGGGCTAGCAAGATGGCTCAGTGGTGTACAGCACTTGCCAAAGAAGCCCAAATAA
This sequence comes from Peromyscus eremicus, assembly GCF_949786415.1. Taxonomy (NCBI): domain Eukaryota; kingdom Metazoa; phylum Chordata; class Mammalia; order Rodentia; family Cricetidae; genus Peromyscus; species Peromyscus eremicus. The sequence continues at coordinate 134,002,659 of NC_081420.1, forward strand.
CACAAATTTGGTCCCTAGAACCTATTGGGGAAGGAGAGAACAGACTACTAGAAGTTGTCTTCTGACCGCTATAAACAGGCTGTATGTGGCACGCATGAGCAACAAAGGGTGATAATAATAATAAGAAGAAATTAAATGAAATGGAAAACATAAAACAAATTTCAAAAGAACTCAATGTGCCATCCCTCCCTGTCTCGGGCCTTGCTGTATTTTTTGTCTCTCCTGCTAAGGGTGGTTTGTCTCCATACTGACTTTGTGTTCAGCCCATGTCTTGCTTCAGCCAATGGAATCATCAAAGACATGATCTCCAGTTGCTCCAAATACACTTCTGTAAAATCACTCTTGCCAGTCCTCTGTTTCTCCGCCTTTGTCCAAAGAAGGGTGGGTCCTGGGTAGCCCCAGAATCACAGTGCACGGGGAGGGAGACATTTGGAACATATCTCTCTCAGGTGCTGAATCTGGTTCTCTAGAGCCAGCCTAAAGAAAGACAAACAATCAACCATTGTTTGAGTCCATGTAGCTTGGGGAAGGTTCATGACCTGGCATTGTTGTGGCACTAGCCAACTGCTAGAGAAAGCAAGCACTTTTCGGGACAAATGTGTTTGTCGAGACAAAAACACCAAATATGAATGAGTTTAACACATTGTAAGATTTAGACAGTAAGAAGATGCCCCAGATTATAGGCAGCCTGATTTGAGTTACCTCAGTGTGAGGTAACTGGCAACTGAACTCTAAACTTTAGTTTGCCCGCCTGTGCGGTCAGCTTCAAGAGCCCACAAAATCACAAAGCCAAAGGCCTGCATCTGAATCTCCAGAAACAGTGGTTGGTAAATGGACTATCACATAGTAAGCTCCCTTTGCAACACACAGTGCACGTATCTAGAAAAAAGGCAATAAACGTGTCTGTGATCAGTCCCGAAAGACAAGTATTTTTTTCTTCACCCAAGAAACAAATAATGCTTAGAAGCAGTGGTTCTCAATCTGTGGGTCACAACCCCTTTGTGGGCCTCATATCAGATATTTACATTACAATTCATAACAGTAGCAAAATTACAGTTGTGAAGTATCAACCAAATAACTTTATGGCTGGGGAGGGGGGTCCCCACAACGTGGGGAACTGTATTGCAGCACTGGGAAGGTTGAGAACCACTGCCTTAACACAAGCTAAATGTCTGCTTCCAGGATGGAGACAGGGCCTCTGCAGGCGTCAGAGTTGGTTCAGATTGCTCAGTCCTTTCCTCACTGCCTGCCCATCCTCATCTTCAGAGATGTTCTCCGTTTCAGCATCTCTGTCTTGAGCACCTGTCTGACGCCTGCTTGGAACTCCCCGACCTTAGACAGGTAAGATCATTTTGATGGTTACTTTGTAGCGATGGTGAATGTTCTTTGTTTCTTGTGTGTTTCTCTTCAGAGTAATGTTGTAAACTTTCTTTGTAGAATTATTATCATTATTATTATTATTATTATTATTATTATTATTATTATTTTGCTTTGTTTTTAATACATGATCTCTCCTATGTTGTCTCAAAGCAGGTAAGTCTCCTACCTCAGATTCCCTGGTGACTTATTTTATTTTTAAAGAAACCAAATGTCTTTGAAAAGTAGGTAAATGATAGATAATTGCAAAAGAATCACGAAGTGGTACTTAAAATAACATTTGGAAATTGCTGCCTTAATGAATGTTTACATGAACAAGCAGGTGCATTGCTTACTTCCCAGCAAGGGGGGGGGGGAGAAATCCCACGTGCTCCACTGAAGCACTCAGAGTGGACTGGACCACAGTATTGATTGGCTCCCTCTCTCACTCACACATTGTATTACTGGTCTATAAACATGAGGAACACTTCCAAAGAGTCAGTATAACATTCCCATTTCAACACCCGGGCACTGACAAGCAGCCCCTTTCAATAGTCTGGGGGAAAAAAATGACAGACTTTGTGCTTTCCAATTTTATTGAAGCCAGCAGGAACCATCTGTACACATACCAGACACACAGGGTGACACCCATGACTCCAAATAGCCTGGCAAATTAGGCCAAGTGTGTCTTTGTGTCCACAGTTATCAATTTCAAATCCCAGGGAAATGACTATAGAAGAGAATTAGAGACAAGCAGGTCGGGGTGTGTGTGTGTGTGTGTGTGTGTGTGTGTGTGTGTGTGTGTGTGTGCAAACAGCTATTGTTCGAGGCCAATCAGCTTTGCTGCGGGCCTTCCTCGGGCCTGTTCTCCAGTCTGAGAGCATCTGCTGCACATTTTTCATTTCTTGCCCGTTTTGAGCAATTTGGTTCATAAGCTCCGTTTCCTTGTGGCTTCCTGGAGCTCTGATGACAAACCACGATACTTTGTTCCTGTCCTTTCAGGCCCTGAAGGGCACTGAAGAAAACATGAAGTTTGTTTCTAATTTTGCATCTGCCAAAACATTCCTGGGGTAACAATACAAGCCTGTGAAAATAAGATGCACCATCCCTCTCATTCCACAAAATAAACAAACCCAAAAGGAAATCAAACCCAGTCCTGGAAAATGCAGCATAAATATTTTTACACCCATTCCCCCTTTTCTGAGCTGGTGAAAACATTCTCCTGCAGTCTGACTGGATGGCACGGAGCCTTCTCTGTCTACACCGAATAGACGAGGACACACACCATCCGCAGATGAAAAGGAATGCCAGGCAAGGCTTTCCTCAGCTTGGTTTCTTGTTTGAAAAATGAAGGTCTCTGAGGACAGTTTAAGAGAATATGGAATCCAATTTCCTCACCGGTGTTGGGAGTTTTATTTTTAACTCATCTACTCAGAATAATAGATGCTCATCCCCTCATCGACAGAGTTCACATGGACTCAAAGCAAAATCGCCCTTCCATTTTCGGTCTTAGGCTGTTCAGGATAACTTGGAGTCCGGAATTCCTGAATCTTGGCCAAGGTGATGTCATTAAATCTATAATGAAAACAGTGTCACTGAGAGAATTAATTCATTATGGTGGAATTAAGTTAAATCCTCTATGATACGCCATTAGGCACCCATACTAACTTGCTCGAGTCAACCCGGGTGAGGAACGTTCAAATATAGAAATGAAAAACAAGTTCCAAACTTCAGACCTCATAGAACATTAGGTAACTTTCAAAGTCATTTGACTCTGAAAAATATTTTTCAATCTCAAGGTGTTTAGCATTTCATGATACCTTGAATATCAGAAAGGACAGTGCCTTGTGATATAATTTACTAAATAATTCTTTTGTATTCTTACATTTTTTACCTTATTACTCAGTTCATACAATAGTCAAAATAAACACGAGAATCATTTAACATTTAATTTTCCAGCTATGACACAACAGGATTGCTGCAGCTAGAAGTCATTTAGTCGAGATTTTGAAGAACATTTCTAATCCCTAAATTTACTGTGTAATCAAGGAATACGTTTTCACCAGTGCACTGCGGAGAGATAAAGGAGTGGACCGGTTCCTGATCCTGTGGGGTTTTACGGTTCAGTCTGAAGCCCTGATGTATTTTTGTGTAAAAGTCTAGGACCCAGGGGAGAAAGGGAAAGCATTCGCCTTTATAACCAGCTGGCTCTGCTTCTGTCTCCAAATTTATGCTGAGTCCAAGGAAACTCCTCCTCTCCTGTGCTAAGGGCTGCAGACTTACCTAGGATAATGATTGCCTGTGGAGGGGGTGGAGTTTCTTAGGAGAAGAATTATAAAGGTATTCAGTATGAAAACTTGCTTGCTAATAGACTTAAAAAAAAATAAAGGTTACTGCTTCAAAAATCAGGTTGCTCCATACTGGGCCAAAGAACAGGTAATCCTAGAAGAGAAGTGAGGGGGAAAATCAGGGTCCTTATTCAGGGCACCTCCTGTGTGACATGTGTCTGTCAAGTGACAAATGGAATGACTTGAAAATCGGCCGAGTGTACTTTCTATGGAAGCTAGCTGTGGAGAAAAGTTGTAACTATCAAGCTCTGTGTTCAGTGACGACCAGCCACACTCTTCTGCTTGTCTGCAAAGATCATGGGCCGCTTATTGCCACAGCCCGTCACTGTCTGGGGGAAAAAAAATTTAATGCCACTTTGCAAAAAAGAAATTTTCCTTTTACAGGTCAGCTCTCATTATACCTCTCCTTGCCCCCCTCCCCAAACCTTGAAATAATAAAAGGAACTCCAAAACCTAGCCAAGGACTTGCTTGCTTTATACAATATTGATAAGACAGCCCCGAGAGTAACAAAGAAATTTTGATGGTGCCTTCCTTTTCCTTATTTGGCCACGATCAGGAAAAGCCTGTGTTTATTTTTTATTCATTTAAAACACATAGCTGCTCACTTCCCGATAGGTTTAAGGTGGCTTGCAAAAAGAAAGCAAACAAGCAAACAAAAACATTAAGACTGCTACAGATAGGAAAAATTTTAAAAAATGTAAAGGAGGGGGGAGGACAGCAGGGGGAAAAAATGAAGGGAGGGAGGGAGGGAGGGAGGGAGGGAGGGAGGGAGGGAGGGAGGGAGGGAGGGAGCAATATTATTCCCTTAGGGAAACCACAGCTCCTATCAATGAGCATTACAGGAATTTAGATGCCGCCTTTCCTGTTCAAGAAAGACTCCAGGCAGAAGACTGTCGGCAACCCAGGGGAAGCTTACAGTGTTCAGCTTTGGGCTGGCACTCACTTCCACTGGTGATGCACCTGCTGTTGGAGACGTTAAGTATTTTCAGCATCACTCCAGGAGTTACACAAAGATTAGGCGCTCTATAAAGGGTAGTAGCTTGTAGTGTTGTGCCCTGTGTTCCCAAAAGCCTCATCACCTGCAGCATTCAGTTAATATCTATTTGAAATACACGGAAAACACGATTGTTTTCCCTTTTAAAAGCTGCTTGCTCAGTGCCTTCCATCACCGAAGGAGGCGGATGCATGTTGTTTTTTTGGCTCCCCTTTCTCTCTAGGAGAGATGGGGATGAGGCTATGGCTCAGTGGATGCTTATCAAAAATCTGATTTTTGGTCTTAGCGGATATTTTTACAAGCACAATTTAAATAACATCAGTAGCGACACCCTGGGGTACCCCATTTCAGCTAAGAATATGCAAACACTCTATAGGCTTGAAAAAATAAGGGGTGCATTTCTTCCTTTTCTGTAGTTCTCCTCACCCCTAAGTGTCCGTCTTTGCAAGAGTTCACGACACTAACTTACATTTCCCTGGTGTGCACAAAGAACAAGGTGTCTGCTTTCCCTTCCAATGGCTTGGCCTTCAATCAGTGTCACCATTAATGTGATATATGAATGTTAAATCCAAATATTTTATTGGTGCAGATAAATATGATTTGTAAAAAGAGTCAAATTAACAATCCATTACATACTAATGGGCTCGAATCAATAAGTTTAATTTGACTAAAAGGAGAGGGGCGGGGGCGAAAAGAGACTCAATTACCCCCAAATGGTGCAATTTGAAATTATAAAGGTGAATGACTTCTACAACTTTTGAGCCGAATTCTGGCTTGAGTTTTAGACCCGAGGTTGGAGCTATCTTCAAAGTGGCCAGTACATACATCTTTCCTGTTACTTTTCTTAGAAAACATATTGCTTTAAATACAAAACCTTAAAGTCATAGAAACCCAAGTTCCCCAGTCATATCTGCCTTGACTTCTTTTGTATCAAGAAATAAAACAATGCACCCAAAGCTCCCAGCTCTCCCAGCTCTTGCTGGCATCCTTAGCCTTCTTCTCTATCTCCTTCCCCAGCGCCAGCGCGACCTTCGAGCCTTCGGTCCTACGCTTCCATAGCGTACTTCAGCCACATCCAACGCCTAACACCACGTGTTGTGTTTGTATGATTCTCCAACTTGTCTTTCCAACGTGAAAATCTACTTTGTTCTCCTCAACTGTGTCAGGATAGCCCACCAGAGGACCTGGTTGCATTGGTCTTTCCTCCATCTCCTCCACTCCTAGTCAGGATGAATCACCTTAATGTAACTATTCTGACATCAACTGAGGAAAAGTGCTCCGGTCCACAGCTTCCCCTGTAGGAAAGATCTGCGTCTTGCCCACAGGGCTCAGTCACAGAAGTAAAGGTCCTCCTTGTATTAGCGGTTTTTGCATCTCTCGAGGCAGCATAGCTCCAACTGGCAAGAGCTTTTGAGCATAATCCGTGGCCTCTTTGGATTCTCCTTTCCCTCTCGAAGCCTAAAGAAATAGACGAGCTTCCCTTTGCTGGGGCCTCTGCCTTCCCAGACATAGTCCCTGCTGTAATCCTGGTGTCAGCCTGCCCCCTAGCGTCGTGGACTGGGTCAAACACCTGACCCCAGCCGCAGCCTCCGCAGCACTGACCAACCCAGGCTGTTGCAGCTCATTCCAAAGAGCAGGAAGCAGCTCTCAGCTCCAGGAACAAAGCCCTGCGGACCATCTCACCCTCTCTGGGTGGCAAGGAAATCTCAATTATACACCCAAGGGATGTGGTTTATGAAAAACTAGAAAGAATGTCTCAATTGTATACGTAAATTGTTTTGTTTTACAAGCTGGGGTAAATCAGCACATTTGCAGCCCATATTTATCTGATCCACTCCATAAGTCTCTTTTTGAACATATGCCATTGATGTGGGGTGGGTGCCTATGCAAAACACAACCACCCCTAAATTCAATTAGGGCATTAGGAGGGAAAATGGAAATTTGGCTTTGGGATTAGGCATGACTGCTGAGAACTTCTTGGAATTGGAATCATTCTTCGGCTGTAACTAAAGATTATAATCGAAAGACAAAAGTCTCCGAGGGATGCCACGGAGTAGCCAGAACACAGATTTGGGTGAGGCCTTTAAAGACAAAGATGGCAAATGAGATGCCTGCCTTTTATTTGATCTCTAGCTCATTAAAAAAAAAAAAAAGCTTCTCTGTGTAACCCTCAACACAGCATATTGAACATTTATTGAACTGGGTGTAGGATTGCCCGTGTGCTCCATTCTGATAGTCCTACAGGAAAGATGAGAATATATGATTCTGCGATTCTGCAAGCTTGAGCTATACTCTGGGACAAACACTCCAAGAAAATAAAATATTTTAAAACACAGTGTTTTATCTTCAACCAACCCTTAGATGCAGAATATAGCCCCAGGGATGTGGGTGATTAAAAAAAGAAAGTCGGAGTGTTTAAATTGCATATATAAACTATTTTGTTTTACAAGCTGGAGTAAATCACAGGCAGGTTGTGGGGATGAGAAAAGTTTGAGTTGGTGTGGGAGCCCAGGCAGGAATAATCTCCCAGCTTTGACTATGGGCTGTTGAGGCCTAATCGCTGATAACAGCCGTCAAGCCGCCGAGGCACTCCACTCCATATCGATGTGGCATTTACTCTTTCAGAAAGCCCCTCACTCTTGCAGGCACTTACAGCCAGATAATTAATAGTCCCCTGAGTTATAGATTCCGAGCCAAAGGTAGCAGTACATAATGGAAGTCAAGGTCACCCAAATACAGTAGCTTTTGTAACAAAGGGGATTAGCAGTGCAATTACCATCCTGTTGGGGAGATCTTGTAAGTTTTCATCATTTTAATTCTTAAATCTTCCTCTTGCCACTGAAGTTCCAATTCTCTGATTTATGATGGGGGAATAAAAGCTCTCCTGCACTGTACAAAAGGTTTCTCTTTGGATCTTTCCAGACGGCTTCTAGGAGGCCAAAAGATGAGAGAAGGGAGAAAAGCAAACCTGTGGCCAGCAGGTCCTGCAGAAGCCTCCACTAGTCTACCATGCCTCCTCTTTGCTGCCCCTGGGCGGGATCGTGTATAGCAAAATACAGCCGTGTTCCACACTACTTAGAATTTTTTGCCTGTTAAGAATACAGTTTCTCTGTATGTAACATTATTATTCATTTTCAGTTGTTGGTACCCTTTCCTTCCCTTGGGGGCTGATGGCTTTCTGCCCCAACTTGGAACCGCAGGTCTTACGGAACTTGAAGAGTCTTGAAAAGTTTCAGAGTCTTTGGTTTGCATTGCCAATGGAGACAAGAAGTCCGTTTGCTGAGCTGTACCTCGGGCTGAACAGAGGAGCTTAGTTCCTAGCAAGACTGTTGAGAGCCTAAATTTGCTCCTGCTGGGCAAAGCTCTCCTTTGCTGTCATTAAAACACACACACACACACACACACACACACACACACACACACACACACAAACACACTACTCAAATACATGCTGAAAAGAGTTTTGCTTTGTTTTAAGTAAAGCACTCAGGTCTAAAACGTGTAATAAATTTAATAGGCTATCCTTCAGGAGCAAGCGGATCGGAAGCTACACTGGGTGCTTGGGTGAGCCTGTGAGCATGGTGACAGCTGACATCACTCGGTGCCTCCTGAAATGGTTCCCAACTAACACAGCACTCCTTTTGATGATCGGATGGGCTTGCTGTCTTTCTGCTCGGGACAAAAGAGCAAGCAGACACAATCATCTTTTGAGAAGGATGGCATCGACATTGTCTGCATAGCAGGACTGTAATTAAGCACCAGAAATAGGGCAGCTGAGAAGGGACAAAGAGAAAGGAAGGCAGGGATGGTGAGCAGCCTCGTGGGGGAAAGCCGGGACAAAGATAATGGCTGAAACTGAGCACCTGCACCGATGAGGTCACTCTGGGGGAGTGTGGCTGGACGGTGAACACAGGAAACAGGCCACGGCAAGGGAGGCCCAAGTGAGGTATTGAGTGTCCAGAATCTACCTTGTGGCCTCCTCTTCCAGGAAGATCTCAGGGTTGCCTCCCATGAGAATTAGTCACTTACCATTGTGCTCTCATTGTTTTAGTCATTTGTGAGAGGGTTTGAGCATGGAGCTCGAGCAATCACTGCAAGGGCTGTGTAGATATTCTTGAGGGTCCTTCTTTCTAGACTTTTCTTTTCCTGCCCAAGCTTAGACTCCAGTAACATGCATTTCATCAGTGTGCATGGCACTGAATAACAGGCAGAGTGGGGCAGGATATACAAACTATGAGTCTGTCCTTCCAGCTGAGCTCAGCTCAGGCCTCGGCTGCAGCGAGCTCTGGTCTCTTGCTATTAGTCATGTGGCCTAGAAGAGAGGCTTCAGCTGTGAGTTTGCACATCCTTTCCATTTCGTGTCTAAGGTAGGTATAGTACCCTTATGTCTATCCACGAGGGAGCTCTGGGATGGGTTCATTTAAGCAGAGAGTACCGCAATGCCTGATGTGTCGTAGATCCGCAGCAAGTAGCAGCCATCATTGTCCTTGCTGTTTTTGTTATTATAAGCTAGCCTCAAACCGGTATCCTCCTGTCTCAGCTTCTTGAGGACTGGGAATACAGGCATACACCACCATGCCCGGCTAGCATCATTATTATTTTTAATGATTGAATAAGTAGAAAAATATATACAAGTATTATCTACTGTCCAAATCTAGAAATAATCATAATTAAGAGGGTTTATCTTTCCTAACTTTCTTCCTCTAAGCCAATATAATATGTCTATATGTATGCATACAAATATGCATATATATACACACACATATATACATGCTATTTTATTACATATATACTTACTATCTTGTTATTTGTTAATTTCAGATATATATCTTAAACATTTCTCATATTATCAAAATCTTCCAAAATATGACTCTTCATAGCTCTTTTATATTTTTGGGTGTGAGCCTAGCCTCTAACAGCTGAGCCATCTCTTCAGCCGTTTCATAGCTCGTTTTTGTTTTGTTTTGTTTTGCTTTGCTTTGAAGCAGGGTCTCTTCACATAACCCTGGCTGTCCCGGAACTCACAGAAATCCATCTGCCTCTGCCCTCTGAGCACTGGGATTAAAGGTGTGTGCCACCACATCCCTCCATTCACAGCTCTTTTAACCAACCCTCAAAGACTGGAAATATCAACTTGTTAAATTCTCAGAAAATAAACTATTAAATAAAAATTATTTTTAAAAGCCTCAGTAATTACTCTTTAAAAAAAAAAAGATTTACTTATTTATTATGTATACAGTGTTCTGTTTGCATGTGTCTCTGCAGGCCAGAAGAGGGCGCCAGATCTCATTACAGATGGCTGTGAGCCACCATGTGGTTGCTGGGAATTGAACTCAGGACCTCTGGAAGAACAGCCAGTGCTCTTAACCTCTGAGCCATCTCTCCAGCCCCTAGCAATTACTCTTAAATATAACTATTTGTAAATATTTTTGATAATGTCTTCCAGATAATTTTGAACCTTTTGACAGAGATGGCCAATTTTTCCTCCAAAAAACATAGGCTGACTTCCTGTTCTACTGAACAGTGCGGAGGAATTTGTGACCTTGTTTTCACTAACCCTGGAGTTCATCCCTTTTGCTGCCTTTACTGTAGGGGCTGCAGGCATAGTACAGTGTGAACACTTGTCCAGTAGACTGAGGCTCTGGACTGTTTATTTACAAGTATGTAGGTAAACATTATCACTTGAGACTGACTTCTTTCTGTTTTAAATTTTGTTTCCAGGATGGAAATGCAATGGAGATTAAGTCTTCACCAGTTCTTTGTTGCAGTTCATAAACTGCCTGATTAAATCTTTTGTCTGTTTCTCTCCTGGAATATTACTTGTCTTTACTAAACTACTATGTCTTAAGCCAAACAGGCTGTCACACCCCTGTCACCCTAGCACCGTGGAGGTGAAGGAAAAGGACACACAAGTTCTAGACCAGCCAGAACATACTAGATTCTGTGTCAAAACCAAAACAAAACATAAACCTAAAACCTGAACCACTCATCATGGCACTCAGTGTGACTGCTAAAACGAAAGCTCTGTTGAAACTGTATTTGCTGAAGTATATCTTCCAGGCTTTATTTTGGTATCTTTTCATGTCTTCATCAAAATTCTGAGTAACACAGAACGAACGTGCTGTCACTGAGGCCCTGACCTTCTGTCTATCAGTGGTGTCTAACCCCTGGTTTCCATGTGGAGCAGAATCCAGTCCAGCAGGGCTCCAGGTACCAGAATCCCCTGGCTTCATATCAAAGCCTTCCCAGAGCCCCAGGATTGCCTGCTGGCTAGGGATGCTGAGGCAGCTTCGTGTTTTATCTCAAGATCTGTGGTAAGCACCCAGACTCTAGTGAGTCCAGGGTGGGAATATTGTCTGTGAAGGAAGCAGGGAAGAAAGGAAGGGAGGGAGGGAGGGAGGGAGGGAGGGAGGGAGGGAGGGAGGGAGGGAGGAGAAGAGAGGAAAAGGGGATAATTAGGGTTTGACTTCGTTTTTTTAATTTGTTTGTTTTTGTTTTCGTTCTTTGAGCAACCTAATTTAGGTGTAAAAATTAAGCTTCCTTGGGAACAACATGGTAACAAGCTAGAAGCTATGAATGGTGGCACTAAGGCAGAGAGGCTGTAAGGAGAAGCTTTTACCAAAGCCCGAGAGAAGGAAGCCAGCTGTAGGAGGGAACTGTGTTCATGAAGGATTCTCCTGAGTTGGGTGGAGGTCCATCAAGTTATCCCTTAACCTCCCCAAGCATCTGTGAATTGCCTCCTTGACAACCTGATCTGAAGCCACATAAAGGACACTCACTTGTTCTGCTCACCCATGGACTCTCCCAGCTCTTTCCCATCACAATTCCCACTGTGCTCGAATAAATCCCAGTTTGGGAGCTGACTCCAGCACAGCCTTCTGGTGCATCTTTGGCTCATCCTGGATTGCCAGGGCGCCATTACCCCTGTGTCCTCAGCTCTCCCTGTAGGCATAGGCCTACGATCCAGGTCAGGTCAATCAGTCAGGGCTGTCACTGGAAATTTCTCCCAAACCATCAGGAACAAAGGCCCTGTGTTCCCCTAGGTGAAGGGGTCATACTGGAGGTGTGGAGAGGCTGGTGGCCATGTTGCTGGCCTGGAAGGTAGCAAAGATGGGAGAGACAGAAATGAGACTGAATCCTGAGGATATTATTGAGCACGCTGATGCCCACTATGAGCCAATCAAACCCCTATTTTCCTAAACACGGATTTGAATTGGGCATTCCATTACTTACTATGGAAGGAGTCCTACCCTGTTCATACAACCTATCCCAAAAGCTGAATCGTGTCCTTGAATAATCAAATTGTAGGTCTCCCACTCATCCCAAACCAGACAAGGGGGATGTCACCAACCCAACAAGCCAATAGGAAAGGAACTTTGAATCACGCACGATGGGGATAGTTGAAAACACATCGAGGTTGGTTGCAGAAAGATGGGGTGGTCTTTCACCATAGAGACCCTACAGCCCATGCCACTAGATGAAGGAACTTTAGGATAGATACGAAGCCAGTCTGAGGAAAAGCTACCACTCCAAGCTGTGAAGAGAGAACGAGCTTCCTCCCATAGAAGCATTAAGAAAAAGACTGTCCCCCATGATGTCACAGGGGAAATTAACCAGAAGCACTTCCCACTCCTGGTGACCCTAAGTTATGATGACTCCATCTTCAGGATGAAGGTGTGAGAGTTTAAACCAAGTTGTTCTCATTTGTGGCCCGGGTTTTCCAGTACAGGAATTATGTTTGTGAAGGTCAAGTTGCTATGGAGATGATCTGAAATCACAGCTTCGAAGCTTAAAGCAACAAAACCATGAACCTGTCACGAGAACATGAACCCTACTCCCACCTGGAACCGTGCCTACTTCTCCTGTACCCACTATCTGTGCGAGCCCTGTGGGCTTCTCAGATGCAGCTTAGCTGCTGAGGGTCCAGCACCTTGGGCCAGGTAGATTCGGAAGGAGATGATGCCTTCTATTCCCCGTGGGGTGCCCATGGGAGCATCAGGAGACCCCATGGGGGGCTGGTGAAAGGTTCCAGGATGAACATTGTGTTTCTGCTCTCAAGTCTCTCTCTTCCTGATCTTCACCCTAGAGCCCCCGTTCATTACTGAGGTGGAAGCTGAGTCTTTCACTTTTCTGTGTTATGAACAAATCCATTCTTGCTTTATTTCTTTGACTTTTTGGTCATGTTTTAGCAATATTAAAAGTCAACATTGTGCCATATATTCTTATCTGGGATATCATTTCAAAAATGATAGGGCCTGGAGAGAATGCTCAGTGGTTAAGAGTGTGTTATGTATGCTCTTGCAGAGGACACAAATTCTATCCCCAGCATCCTTGTTGGGTGGTTGACAACTGCCCATAACTCCATCTCTAGGGGTATCTAACACTTCTGGCCTCCATGGATGTTGATACTAGTGTACACATACCTACACAGAGATGCACATATACACATAATTAAAAAATAAAACTTAAAAAGCATTAAATAGTAAAAATAATTGTTCCATTGCTCTACCTTACATATTGAGGGAATATGAACAAAATACAATGTCATCTATGAAAATGTGATAAGGAGACCCATTATTTTGTACATTAACCGAAAGTTAATAGATGTTAAGAGATTTAAGAATTTTCATATAAAAATTACTTATCTAGTTAATCGTGTTGGTTTTTCCATTTTGATGCCCGTAAAATGTGTGTGTGTGTGCACGTGTGTGCCCTAGGCTCTGGTGATGCTGTTCAAAATCCAGTTAAAGTTCATGGGGAAAGTTTCCAAACTACAGATTAGCTGTTTCTAGGCTTTTAAAAAAAACTACTATTCTGCTGTGTCAGCAGTACCTGAATCACAGGTGTTTCATGGGATTTTTTTGTAGGGCTAATAGAGCCATTGGGAGGAAGCTGGCTTTTTACTAAACTTCCTTTAAGACAGAAACCAGAGGTTTGCTTCTTATCCCAGCATCCCCTCTCCCTTCTCTCCTCATTTGGGTGACTATTTATCATGCCAGCGACTCTTGGGATCCATAATCCACCGAAGACAAAGCATGCAGATGCTCTTAAATGTCCCCGAAGTGGCCCAAACGGACACTGCGGAAACTGCTCCTCCCCAGAGTATTTTCTGGTTGACTTTTATTTAGAGGAAAAGATATATTATCGTTTTTGGCCATGAGTCCGAAGCTATCACCCTGCCTGTAAAAGCAATGTGCTGGTAATACTTGCAGGGACGCCTTGTGGATGGACCTGGTCACCACTGAACGTTTCCTAATGTAGAATGTCCATATTTCACGGAGGAAGATTTGCTTTCGTTTTCACCTTTGCCCTTTCTTCTGGCTTCTCTAGAGTCATTGTGGGCTAGTTTAAGAGTAACCTTAGGGCTGGTGAGATGCTCAGTGAGTACGGGTACGCGCCAACAAACCTGATGAGCCTACTCCCCTCCCCGGAGTCCACGTGGTGGAAAGAAAGAATCTACCTACCATTTGCTTTCTAATCTAATGGAGGCATTTTCTCAGCTGAAGCGCCTTCCTCCAAGATGAATAAAGATTGTGTCAAGTTGACGAAACAAAAAAACAACCAGCACACCAACTTTGACAAGTTGACCTCCGACCTCCACATGCAGGTTGTGGCAAGCGTATACAAACACACACACAAAGACACACACACACTAAACAAATGTAACACACACACACACACACTAAAATAAATGTCATTTTTAAAATTAAAAAAAAAATAAGCAATAGCCATAAGACTATGCATTTCTAGGAAAAAAAAATCCATATGAGGAACTCTCTCCAAAGGTGACCACTCTTATGGCCAGTTTAATCTGTGCCTTTTCAGGTTTTGTGTTTCTCAATCACGTAGCATGTGCATGCACTCCCCCACGACACATACACACATAAACACACACTGCAGGTAGCTATTCACCAATCTCTACAAATCAAGGGAACAAACAAAAAGAATAAATTCTGGTAAAGTACAGTCTATGACATTAACAAATATTTTTGATCAAACAAGTGGGAATTTAAGCAAAGTCCAACTCCTTCCTTGACAGAGCAGGCCCAAGATCCCGGAGGCCTCTCCCTACGCAGTGGAGCTGAGGAGAGCTGGGTTTCATGCGCTTCTCTGCAGATGAGCAGGCAGATGTGTAAATGCCTGTCTCCCAGGCCTGAGTATGATTTTTAATAATCGAATATGGAGCTCGAGCCAACATTTTATTCAGGCACTAAATTTAAAAGTGGAGCCAAGAGACCTTAAAAAATTTATGATTCCACAAATGCAGGGAATTTTCCCCCTCGATCCCTATCTCAGCTAAAAGCATAAAACCAGCCCCGCATGGCTTGGTTCTTTCCCAGGCTCCAGCCCGGAGGTGCTCTTGTATCTCAACATGGGGTCCCTAGAGACAGTTTGGGGGTAGGAGTGCTGAGCCAATGCCCACCTCAACTCTAATCCAGGACAGAGGAGGCCTCCTGAAGGCAGGAGCCTGGTTCTGATCCTGTTGCCTCCCACAGCCCTGGGAGCAGGCGCCTGAGTAAACTGTGATAAAGATGGTGTCTCTGCTTGAAAGAGTAATTGCTGACACACATTCCCACTTCCCCCAAGGAAATCAGGCCAGATAAATCCTCCCCAAACTGATGGCAACTTGAACTTGGCAGTGGGGATGGCAACCTGCGTGTCTTTGGGCCTCTCCTGTAAAGTAATTCTGTCTCCTTTCAGGATTTTTGCCCAAATGCCTGAGTGCCAACAGCAAGTCCCTCTTTCCCCCTCCTGCCCTTCCTGAGTCAAGTGGGATCCGGGGCCACTGCCTGTCTAGCCAAAGTCCCCAGGCCCGTTGCAGGATCTGGACCTCAGAGGTGAGCAGAGACTGAAGGAAGCAATATGCCCTGAGCAGCAGGACCAGAGCCCTTAGGTCCAGACTCCTCCAAGGAGTCTGTTTTCCAGGCCTCATTCCGTCATTCACTCAACAAGCATCCGTAAGCACCTATCATGTACCTTCATAAATGGATATAAGGCAGGGAGTGGTAAACTCAAAAGAGAAAAAAATGAAACAGGACAGAGAATAGTGAAGTCTGGAGTGCTTTATAAAGGATGGCGTGGTGTTTGGCATGACATTTCAGCAGAGACTTGAAGGAAATAAAGGTGTAAATTATTTGGGCATGTGATGGAAAAGCAGTCTAGGTAGAGAGAACAGCAAAGGCAAAGTCCTGAGACAGGAGCAACAAAAAAGGCAAATTTAACTAGAGTAGGATGCGTAAGAGAGAAAGGAGGTGGAGGGAGATCTGAGAAAGCAAGGAAGACCCTGGTCTTTGTGACCATCGGGAAGATTTGACCTCCCCTCCAAGCAGAAGCCACTGAAGCATTTTGTCCAGGGGAACGTCATGGTCAGGGTGACGTTTTTTTCAGGACTATTTTGGTTCTTCTACAAGAGATCATGGCCAGAATGGGATGGTGGAGCTGTGACATGGAGATGCTTCAAAGGCTAAGGGTTGCCCCCGAGAGCCAGAGCCTGTTGGCTCAGACTAGGTTGGCTAGGAATTTGGTTTAGATCCACTAAGTTTGAGATGCCTTTTAGACATCAAAGCACAGATGTTAAGTATACAACCGGGTAGGTCAGCCTCAAGTTTAAAACAGAAGTGGCAGCTGGAGATGGGTTTTAAGATGATACTGAAGCCGGGCGGTGGTGGCGCACGCCTTTAATCCCAGCACTCGGGAGGCAGAGCCAGGCGGATCTCTGTGAGTTCGAGGCCAGCCTGGTCTCCAAAGCGAGTTCCAGGAAAGGCACAAAGCTACACAGAGAAACCCTGTCTTGAAAAACCAAAAAAAAAAAAAAAAGATAGTGAAAGCCACGAGGCCAGAAAAATAAGAGGAGGGAAATGGTCAAAGGTGGCAAGACAAGAAAGAGGTTGACAGAGAGGGAAGAGGAAGTACCAGGATGTTCCCAGTCAAGGTCGGGAGATGTGGAAGACCTCTAACTACGAAATGGTTTCCATGGAGCTGGATGACACCCTGGAGTGTATGGTGTCTTAGAAGCTGAGGAAAACTGGGTTGTCAACACCTCTGTGAGGCTGAGTCAGGTGACATCTGAGACTTGGCAACACTGAGGCCATCAGTAACTCCGATGAGAGCTTTCTCAATGGAAATGCATCTGATTGGACTAAGTTCAAAGGAGAACGAAGAACCGGCAAAGAGTATAATGAGATGTGGTCATTGTTAGGAGTTTACCATGGAAGTCCATGACCTCAAATTTTTGTGGGGGATACAGACATCCATCAGGATGCAGGAACAGGCGCTTCCTGGGATGCTGCATTCCCACACACCAACACCTGAGAATCTGTCATGGGTGACAAGTATGGGGAAGGTGTTTCCATAAACTGGAGCATCCTCAATGCTCTTACCTTGACAGAAAACTTCCTTCCATGTAAACAAAACGGACCGTATAACTTCTGAGAGTGAACAGACTCCTTGCCATAGGTACTTGGAGGCCTCTTGATCTCTCACTCAGAACTGTAAAGGTTGCTGAAGAACCTGACTGCTGTGCAGATTAATAAAGAAATAAATATCTAGGCTGGAGGTGTGGCTCAATGGCTGAGCACTTGCCTGATGTGCACACCATCCTGGGTTCAGTACCCAGCACCAGGGGGAAAAAGAAAGAAAAACCTGGTTTTCAAATTCATCTGTGAAAAGAAGAGTGGCTCAGATATGGTGCTCTGGAGTACTGTTTCCATCAACATCATCCCACTCAACTTCATAGCCACAAAGGATGAACAGGAGTTATTATTTCTACTACTACTACTGCTACTGCTACTGCTACTGCTACTACTACTACTACTACTACTACTACACACACACACACACACACACACACACACACACACACACGTTGGCCTTGACATCAGATTTGCACGTTGAACAATCTGTAAGTGCCTTGAAGGGTAAAAATAAAGTAAAACCGGAGCCTTATTGCTTTGGGTTCTGTGAAAAATGGAGCCTTCACTTAAGCAACTTGTGTGTCCTTGTCTTTCACAAATGTCCCAGTGATGGTTGTCAAAACTTCCCACCAGCCATTAGGAATAAAAGTCAAATGACTCATTGGCAAACTATTCCATCAGAGTGTCGCTAGACCACTGTGCTGCTCTGATGGACGGCTGCCTAGATGCCACCTTCCAAATAGTAATAGGTCCATGTCGACTTTGACCTCACATCCAAAGTTCTCCATCTGGAGTATTATTAATGTCCAGGCTTTGGGTATTGATTTATTTTAACCAGCCAGCAACAGCAATTATGGGATTGGAACACATGCGGGCAGATATCCACAGATGGAAAGAAAGTTCGAGACAAAGTCAAATTTACATATTCATTCGTTTGAATGAGGTGTTTCCAATGGGCCAAGAAATTAATAATGATTTAATGAAACTGGGGGTGTGGGAATTGATTAACACTTAGAAAATACAGGTCAGGGTTCACCACTCTTCTTACGCCCACGTAAATCTCAGTCCAATCAAAGACAGAAGAGTAAAACCAAAAAGATGGGGCTGGAGAGATGCCTCGGCTGTCATCAGCACTAGTTGTTTCTGCAGAAGACGCGGGATATAAAGAAACAAAGCCCAAGGGCACACAGGGACAGAGCGAAATCCCTGTTCAATTGTGTGCTGGAAGGCCCCAGCTCTTCAGGATAAATCTAACCCAGGTGAGAAACTAAATGCCTGAGGCCTGTTTCTGCCTTAAACTCTCAGATCATCTACTTTGAGAAGAGGGCACAAGTCAAGACCAAAGGACAACAGGACCCAGACCCTGGCTGCCCGACTGGGGAGCCTATACTTAGAGCTCACGTGACCTTCCACTAGTCCTACATAATACTGCTAAATACAGGAGATCATACTGTGTTAAGGAGAATGGGGCTGGGCCAGCTCATCCAGCCATCAAGAAGTGCTCAGTAGGTTATCAAGTACTAACAATGATGTAGGCCAAGCACCTGCTGTGACCAAACACCCTTGGGACAAATTGGTGGCATAAGCCATAGCCTGCCAAATAGTTTGCAGGGAAAGTCTGAAAGATGAGACACTATCGGGCACCAAGTTCAGTAGTGATGAAGGTTAAGCATGTAGTTCAAGGTAAAAGTGGGGTTACTTCATGGATCCAGGAGACGGGTTGGGGGTCTCCTCTCTCCATACCCTTCAGCCCGTTTGGATGTGAGAACACACACCAAACACTACCAGGCAGCTTCAAAGCCAACAGTCAGCAGCATAGACTGCTGTAGTAAGGCAGTCTGTGGAATCCATGTGAGGGCGTTAGCCAGGCAGGACTTGGGGATGGTTAGTGGAATTTGGAAAGGTTGGGGTGTCTCAGACAGCCCTCAGAAACTAGAGCTGGCAAACCCGTGTGGCCAGGAGCCACATTGAGCTGTTATTTTTAAAGAACTTAATATATTGTCTTAATGAGTTGACTCTAAATTCTGTTATTAATATGTGCCTCTGTGTTTATATTTGCTTTATTAATTTTAAGAGATTATTATTTCATAGCAGAATTTAAGATGGAAAATAAAGGAAAACAAAATAAAGGCTAAGCCAGGTCTCCCCTGCCCCTGTATTTCTCCGTCCATCTCACCTATGTGTATTCCTCATAATTATGTCACTGACTTCTTTTGTGTACGGCCTGCTCCACAGAGCCCCGTACGAGGTGGAAATTGAGACAGGAAAAGATCATAAGGACATGTTCCCTTTCCTCTGCTTGCCCCTTTCCTAAATCACTTTTGACCTCACTGTAAGGAGACAATATTGAAAATACTCAAAAATAACCCCACTAAAACATGAATCAGAAAGTGGCGGCTCCTGGACATGTTTTTAAAATTGCTTAGTTGCATTCAGGTCCCTTTAGTGCTTGGAGGACTTTAATAAAATTGATTTTCTTAGTATAGCCTTTTAGCAGCTACTGTATAAGCTTGAAATATGAACCCTTCATTGTTGAAAGTGTTTCATTTTTGCCCTGTTACTAATGATGAAGGGAGAGTGTGGCTTTGGAATTCTCCATGGCTGACATTCTCATAATTAAATAGCGTTAATAATAAAGCTTTGCAGATTTTGAACAAACTGGCACAGAGGTGGAGCAGGGTGCCGTATTTCATTTAGAGACCACAGCAATTAGCCCGTAATGAACAGTAGTACACAGAGTCATATAAAGGAGTTGTTTCCACACATTTGTCAGATCACAAAAGGCAACATTTCCATTCTGACGATTGAAAATGGTTCTTGGGATTCCGTGGGAAGGCCTCTTAAGTAATTGCATTGTGAAACTCCAATAAATAAAAATAAAGAGAAGGACATTAATTGCTTTTATATCTGCAGTCTGATTTCAGCCAAGCTCAGTACACTAAGAGCTCTGACTCTCAGGCTGTCCGACAACAGATCCAAAATCGAAGGCTCATTGTGGGTGACGTATTTAGATGGCAGTGGTTTTCCTTCCTAACTTTAGGAGAGTTTTGTTCCCAGACATACTGTTAGTCCTTTCTGAGCTGGCACGGCACTGTTTCCACAGGGTCCCTGGGGTAGGGTGACACTAAAGTTGTTGCCAAGGAAAATAACAATGCCTTATCCTGAAGGTGAGACAAGAGAAAGAACTCAGCTGTCAAAGTCAGAAGGACTCAGGAATGGGGGACTTTTTATGGTCTGTCCTTGCCCCGCCCATCGCCCCGCCCATCGCCCCGCCTCCCGTTTTTGCTGAAGCTTTTAAAGCAAGGGTAAGTTATATTTTAACAGTAAACGAGCTCTAAAACGTATTTGACACAATTCAAAGTGTAATTCTTGGTTTTGAGATTCGATATTCTCATCTCCACGGTATCAGGAGGAAGGAACAGAAAGATATCTGGGTGCCACAAAGTATGCAGACTTAGTTTTCCCATGCAACCTGCGGCATTAGCAGCTAGAGGATTCTGCCCTTTGTGGAGGCCGGCCCAAGTGTCCAGGAAACTGAGTAAGCATCTACTAAAGGAGTCCTGTGAACAGATTCAGGCCCACCTGAATTTGAGGCAGAGCATTGCCGGGTAAAGCAAGTGTAGCCAACATAGGGTCACCTGAATACATGCCAGGCCCTCTTTTAAGAACTCTCTCAGCCCGGCAGTGGTGGCGCACGCCTTTAATCCCAGCACTCGGGAGGCAGAGCCAGGCGGATCTCTGTGAGTTCAAGGCCAGCCTGGTCTACAGAGCGAGATCCAGGACAGAAACCAAAACTACACAGAGAAATCTTGTCTAAAAAAAAACAAAAAAACAAAACAAACAAACAAACAAACAAAAAAAAAGAGCTCCCTTCAGACTAGTCTACCATGGAGCTGTATATGTCCCTGTTAAAGGGCAGTTTAACCTTTGGTGAAACTCAAAACAGTCCGAGAAGAGGTAAGTGTTACCAAGGGCTGAGTGATGGTTAGTTTTGTCACCTTGACACAAGTTAGAATCACCTGGGAAGAGGGTCTCAAAGAGGGATTGTCTAGATCAAGTTGACCTGTGGGCATGTCTGTGGGGGATGGTCTTGACTGTGTTAACTGACATGGGAAGATCGAACCTAAAGGTGGGCAGTGCCCTTCCCTGGGTTTGGTCCTGAATTATGTAAGACTAAAGAAAAGGGGACTGGAGAGATTGCTCAGTGGTTATGGGTGTGCAGTCTCCTGTTCTTGCAGAGGACCCACGTTTGGTTCCTAATGCCCATCTCAGACAACTCACAAGTACCTGTAACTCTAGCTCCAGGGGATCGCATACCCTCTGGCCTCATCTGCACATCAACCCATGCAAGCATGCACACATGCACCTAAACATATAAGTAATTCCTTTGAAAAAGAGCAGGGAGGGAGTGCAAGCTGAATAGTAAGCACGCAATTATTTCCTTGGGTGTGATGTGCCTGGCCGGTTCAAGTTCTTGCCACACTGACTTCCCTACAGTGATGGACTGTAACCTGAACGTGTGAGCTAAAGTGAACCCTTTCTTCTTGTCAGTGTATTCGACCACAGCAACAGAAACAAAACTAAGACAGGCTGGATGACAAGTCAGCTGGGGACAGACAGACAGACAGACAGACACACACACACACACACACCGCCGTGGAAGGGCAAGTGCTCAGTAGTGTGTGGTAGAATGAAGATGGCAGGCCATCAGAACATCACAATACAATTCCCTTCTGCTCTAGAAATCCCCGAGTGATGGAGCTTCCCTCTCCGGAGTCTCAATGTCCCCATAAAGAGCAGGAACTCACATTGGATGTCCCGGGTCACTCCATGCTCTGATGATGCAGCTGTTGGCCTGGAAACTACTGAAAGCTGCTCTTGACTTCCAAACGGTGCTGCCTCCTTGCCCCTAGAGGACAGGCCTGGGTAGAGGCTCCCTTCCTAACACAGGGTAAACGACAGCTGAGCCGGGACTATTTTAGTCCATGCTAACTTCGATTCTGGGGATTTTAGGAACTAGATCCTTAAAACCAGAGGAATGAATTAGTGTTTCTTTTTCAGTAAGATGATCTTTCTCAACAACAGCAGCAAAGATCAAGAAGAGACAAATACAAGTAACTAAATTATCAGGAACCAAGTCTACTTTTGTCACTTTTAACCTTTTATGTCCAGTTTTTCCCCAACCCTTCCAAGGTCACTAGAAGGAAATGTACCGGACGCCCTGTCTGGCCGGTGTCAGTGGCTCATCATGCATCAGCTGAGCTGATGGACACAGCAGTCATTTCCTAAGTGTTTTTGCTGTGCCGAATTCTTCCCGTGGCGTTTGTCATTTAATCTATTGAGGTAGGGTTGTTGGAATTAATGGGATTACTGTCCCACTGGATGTCACCAGCCGACCTTGTTAATGAAATCCAGAGAGAGAAAGTGAGTGTTCCAAGAGCATGTGGGGGTCAGTCCGAAGGCCAGGGACAGATCTGGGTCCCTCTGAAAGCGGTCATCCCTGGCAGTCCCAAACAAGGCAGCACTTTCCACATCTGGTTCTGACACTTGCCTCCCTACTGTGGGGAGCTTTGAGAAGCCTACACACACTCAGCAGGGTCTCTGCCTCTGAGCCCTGGCCCAGTCCTCTTTGCTCTGAGTGGAGAATAGGGTATAGAATTCCCTTCTGGATACAGGAACCTTGAGAACACAGGCAAGTGGAATGCAAAGTTCAGGAGCATGCCCCTTGGCCACTTGCTCAGCTTTTGAAGAGAAATGTCCATTCAAATCTTTTGCCCATTTGGAGTCAGGTTGCTTGTTTTTTCATTGTTGATTTTTAGGGACTCTTTATCTATTCTGGCTATTCATTTTTTTATCTTATACATGATACAAATATTTTTCTCCCTTTTACATTCTGTTTGGTAGGATCCTTTGTTGCGAAGAAGTTCTGCAATTTTATTTAGTCCATTTTCCCACCTCTTTTATTTTTCTTGACTTTTCTTTTTTCCCTTTCATTATTTCTGTTCTTAGAGTTAGAGCCAATGAACCATTGCCTGGGTGACTCTCATGTAGCCACAGATTGTAACAGCCTTCCACCCACTTTCATTTTTATTTCTCCAAATAAATAAATAAATAAATAAATAAATAAATAAATCTCCTTCGGAGGTCTAACAAGATGACTCATTGCCACCAAGCCCTATGACCTGAGTTGGATCCCTGAGTCCCACATGGTGAAAGAAGAGAAACAATTTTCTCAAAAATTGTTCTTTTACATACATACATACACACATGCAGGCACGCATGCATGCACGCACGCACGCACGCACGCACGTGCCACAAATGAATGATATGGCTTTAATAATCACACTCAGAGAACCTGTCTGTAAAAAGAGAATCCATAGAATGTCCACAATATGCCAGCATCCTTGGAAGCACCTCCTGAAGAAGTGTCATAGGTTTGGGAAGCATTATCCAAACGATTTAACTTCCTCTTTTTAAAATAGGGATCCTATGTCTTGTGGAAGCTGAGTTTCTGGAGGCAGCCACATCCTCCCTACCTACTCTTCCATCCTCTGTCCTGAAGCTGAGGAACATCTTTGGCCAGGACAGGTAGGGGACCAAGTGATTTAGAGAACAGTGAAGGTTTCCATGTGTGCCATGGACTAATGGTTCTTCTAAGAAATGATGCAGTCCTAACCCCTGTGGCGGGGTGGCACTTAGAGGCAGGGTTTTAGGAAGTGATTAGGCGGTAAGAGTGGAGCCCATGTGAGTGGACCAATGATGCCTTTGTAAGAGAACAAGATCTCTGTGAGGGTTTGGATCTCCTCACCGGTTCCTGTTCTGAACTTTTAGTTTCCAGCTTACAGCATTTATTTTGGCTTGTGGAACCTCTAAGTGGTGAGGCCTGGCTGGGAGAAGTAGGTGACCAGGATGGGCCCTTGGAGGTTATATTTGGCCTCGGGTCCAGCCTGCTTCCTGGTCTGCCATCTTGCCTCTCCCCACTCTACGATGTACCCAAATCCTTCAGAATGTAGGAGCCAAGTTTTCCTCCCTGAATTTCCTTGTGTTGACTGTTAGTCACAGTGGGGAAAGCAGGACTGGTGTAAGCTCCCCCTTTCCTGAGAACCCAAGAACACAGCCCCCTTGCACACCTGAACACAGACCCTCACCAGACACCAGACCTGCCAGCACCTTGATCTTGCGTTTCTCAGCCTCTGGAAATGTGAGGAACAAGTGTTTTGCTGTCCGTGTGATCTGATACAGCAATTCCAACCTGACAGAAAAGGTGCCTACGGATGTTGTTGGAATAAAAACACCGTGTTAGCATGAAATGCAATCACACAACCTTACTGTTCATGTTTTCTTCATAGAACAGTCTGTAGATAACAAGGTGAGAAAAGATGTTTCTAATTTTTTAAGGAGAAAAAAAAAACCTCGCTCAGGTTTAACTAGGTAATTAATTAATTCACAAGTAGATCCAAGTGGGAATGATTGCGATACAATGACTGTGATAAGGAATGAGCCCTTAGGTAAGTGATGATCAAAGAGATGAAACCGTTGTGATTGGGCATCCTATTGCAATTCTATTTCAATATAAATAAGCTGACACCAGAAGCAAGCCATTAACCCCAAAGCCGCTGGCTGTTCATTAGCCAAGGCATAATTTTACATTTCATTATTATTCATGTTGGCTAAATTTCCATTAAAACCAATTTAGTAAACTGGCCCTCCATGAGCTTGAAATTAATGGAGGAGGAGAAGGCAGGGAGGGACAAGCCAGGAGGCACTCCAGCATGGAGAGAAGAGACACTCACGGGCGGGGAGGCAGATTGCCACTTTAATTAAAGATAATGTCTCAATTCCCTTTAAAAAATGAGTCTCCAGAAAATGCCTGGGAATTTTTTTTTGCCTGGCCAGGGCATCTGGTTCATTCTCCAAGTGGGCATTTGCTGTTGCTGGATTTCTGATGGAGTGGAGAGAAGCCACTCCTTCAGCATCCCTGGTGCCTTGCTGAACTGTCTCCGGTAGGGAAGGGGGAGCTGAGAACTTAGCCCTTGGCCAGTCATTACCCCCCATTTAGTGAGCAGCCTCTTTGCCATGCCCTGGGCTAACACCTTTCATGAATTAGCTCATTTAATTATTCTAATCTCTCTAATGAGGTAGAATCTGTTATTACCCCCATTTCACACACAGGAAAGCTGAGGCAGAAGATGAGTAATTATTACACAGTCCACCGGGTGGAGAGCTGAGATTCAAGTCCAGACCTGTATTCTACTAAGTCGCACCGCCTATGGACACTTTCCTCCGTGATGGGAATTGAACCTAGGGCTTCGCACATATTGGTCAAATGCTCTACCGCTGAACTACATCTCCAGCACTTCTTTGACTTTTTATATTGAGACAGGATCTCACTGAGTTACCTAGACTGACCTTGAACTCACTCTGTAGCTTAGGCTGATTTAAACTTGCAATCCTCCTGCCTCAGACTCCTGAGTTGTTGGGTTTCCAGGCTTGTGTGGGCAAACTCATCCTGAACACATTTGATCAGTGCCTGGATAGACACAGCCTAAAGTACCTAGGAGCTTGTTAGTGGAGACAGATCCACAGGGGAGAGTGGGGGACAGTTTGTAGGGGGTCCTTGAAGCTAGGACAATGGATCTGAACTGCCTCTTTGGGGATTCGCAAAGCACAAATCCAGACCCTGATGGGGTGTCTGTGAACAGAATTTAACACAATGTCTAATGGTCATATATTTCACTTAAGTTTGTCACAAATGATTTAGCTTGTACACACACACACACACACACACACACACACACACACACACACGAAAGACAATCATTTCAGAGGAAAGGGAAAACATATGAACACTGATACACAAGATAGCGCTGTATCAGGTATCACTGAGTGTTTGTGTTTCAGTTGTTCTAGTTCATATATCAACTCTATGAGGTAGATACTCCACTGAGGTACGAGGAAACTGAGGCCAGCAGAAAAGGTGACTCTGTGCTAAATGTCACAGCCTGCAGGAAGTTGGGCAGGGCTGGAAGCCGGTGCTTGGCTCTTCAGGAAGGTGCCCAGTGCCGAGAAAAGATAGGAGACGGCAGAGATCGGGAAAGTGTCTGTCTTCTACATCAGCTCAGGTGACGACTCCATCACCTGCTTTTCCAGGAGACTGCCAGGGCAATGCTGCCCAGAAGCCAGTTCCTGTGCTGTGAGGAGGGTTGGCAGGAGTGAAGAGCTTGTTTGCCAGGGGGCAGGGTGCCCAGCACAATTTGAGGATCAGGTGGATCAAGTGTCCACATCATAAATGAACCCAGCTCTTGAGGCCCAGATGCCATTCTGGGGAGAGGAGAGCTTTTCTTTCGTGCACCTGGACCAGTAGTCTACCCACTCTGAAAGCCAGACACCCTGCACACTGCTGTCCCAGTGGCTGTGGAATATGGAAAAACAGGGGGAGTGTAGACTGCATGGTTCCCACGCAGGAAGCACTCTGCATCCCTGTAGGAAATAAACATGCCTGCCTCCTCCCTGACTAAGGAAGCCAAAGGCTCACTCATCAAGCAAGCATCAGAGCTGGACCAATGTCGGTGTCCTACCTCAAAACAGCCTGTGCTCCCACTCCATCAGGAGCCCTGTGGTGAGTGAGTTCCTTCCTTGGGTTACTGTCAGCAATGGTCCCTATTGCCATGCCAACCTACCTGCCTTCCCATCATCCCTGCAGAGACTGAGAACATGTTCCAGACATTCCCTTTGTCTCCTGTGTCTCTAAGTTTCTGATGACTGGCCCAGAAGAGCAGAATGGTCCCCAGCCAAGACTCTGCCGCTAAAAGGATTTAGGCATAATTCCCTGCTTGGCCACCTTCTCACTAAATGGCCTTGGGCAAGCAAACCCTGTGATCCCTCTGTCCCAAGAGGGTGTCTTCCTCTGAAAGGGAATGAGTGAGAGCAGAGCCACTTTTCTGGGTGTGAGGGTGAGGTGTGCCACAGTCCAGATGGCACAGCAGAGCTTCAAACCTGGACCGATATTCTAGATGACGTTAAATGAAGTGGTTAACTCAGTGCTGACCACATACTAAAAACCAGATGGAAAAAATCACTGACTGCTAGTCATATTAATGCATTTTGGGTCCGATGTCTGGGAACTGGGACTTGGAAAGTTGCAAGGCCAAGTGACAAGGTGATAACTCCTGCCTGAGTTGTGTTCCACATCAAGAAACTACTCCCACCTTCCAGACCCCATATCATCCCCTTTATCAGCTCCATTTTCCCCTTATGGCCTCCTCCACAAGCCCTCACTTCTTTAACTAATCGGAGGCCATGAAGAGCAATCTTTTCCTGGGAAAAGGATGCTGTCCTCAGAAAGGCATCCAAAACGGTGCCATTTGTGGTGCAGAAAGGCCATAGGCACTCTCTCCGTGACACACGCACAAAAGCTCTTGTTGTGGACACAAATAAGAAGAGTTGAACCCTCACCCGGTGTAATTCACTCCGTTTATTGACCAGCGTTCTCCCCCCTCTACCCCGCAACCGTGGGTGCCTTTGCATTTGTCTGTGGTTCAGAGACCCCTGGCATTCAGCGTGATTTGTAATGTAAATTATATAATTGTCCTTTCACATATTTTAACATCAAATGAAATGATTGACTACAGAATCGGAGCTGTCTACAGGTGGGGGTCAATTACCATCTGAATAATCGCAGAGGCACACAAGAATAGCAGAGCCGCTGAGCGTGACATATTTTTATCTCTATGCATTTCAATGAAGTCAGGCTGGTACATAAAAGGTTATCACCTAGGAAACATATTTTCCTAAGCACAAGTTAAACATGCAAGGGAGATCAGCAAAGATATTCAATTTAGCCAGTCAACCCTAACCTATTAATATTTTAACAAAATCCAGTGAGGATAATTTTTTTCTTTGATCCCATTTCATGTGAGCAGCCGGGAAAGGGAAGAAAAATTAAAAACAAAATAGTCAAGCATACAGAATGAGGTTATGTATTAAGTGGGGTATTTAATGTTTCTGGCATTTCATAGCCCAGGGGAAAGTGTGGATGGATCTAACAATCAAGAGCTGTGTTCCCTTGGCCACAAAGTTCGAGAAGCATAAAATAATCTATACCTCCAAGCTGACAAATCATACCCGACACCCGGCTTCATCTCACCGGGACTCGCAAGATCGGCATTAATCACATGTTACACGGAGTCAAAAGAAAAGCAAATCACAGCACGCTGAAAGTGAGGTGGAAGGTCTTCGGGAAGGGGCTTTAATCAATACTGGGTGGACTGATAACCAGGAGCTACTGTTTTAATCTCCCGATATGAAAAAAAATGAACGCAGAGCACAAAGCCACCAGGCGCTGATGGAGTCCGGGATGTTTTGAAGAACCAAGAGTGGTTAGATGCTCAACTTTCTTTCTTAGTTCGCGACAAGAGGATTTTGTCTTCAAAGGGGAGCCAGGCTGTGTTTAGGCCTCTTATTTCCAGAGCTAGTGCTTCCTCTCCTTAGAGCACTTCCTGTCTCCCTCTAGAGCAGTGGTTCTCAACCTTCCTAATGCTGCGACCCCTTAATACAGTTCCTCACATTGTGGGACCCACCCCCAACCATAAAGTTATTTCACTGCTGCTTGGTAATTGTAATTTTGCTACTGTTGTGAATCATAATGTATCTGATATTCAGAATGTCTGATATGTGACCCCCCACCCCCACCCTGCCACCAAGGGATTGAGACTCACAGGTTGAGAACCGCTGCTCTAAATAGCCATGCTGCCTGTACCGGCAGACCTGTGGTCAGGGCTGTGCATCATAGAGATTGGTTCTAAAACGCCCCTGTAATTCATGAAGAGCCTAGCCAATGCCACTGTGAAGTTCTTGGTCACAGTGATGTGAAAGACCCTATTAGAAGTTGCAGTGTGTCCTATCCAAATTCCTGAGTCGATCTTGGAACTCTCACTACTTCACAAGGTGGCCTTATTTGGAAATAAGGAAGGGTTGGATGATGTGATGAGTTAGGATGAGCTCCTACTGAGGCAGGGTGGACCCCCAATCCAATGTGAACAGTGTTCATAGTAAAAGGGGAAATTGGGACCCAGGTACACAAGGAGACTGTCATATGCAGGTGAAGGCAGAGATTAGAACCCCAAAGACGGCTAGCAAACCACAATAGTGCTTATTCTTCCCCACAGCTCTGGGACAGCCAGCCTTGCTGACACCTTGATTGTGGACCTTGGTTGTCCAGAAATTAAATGGAGTCAGTTTTTGCTGTTTAGGCCTCACCCCATAGCATTTCACTACAGCTGAAATGTTGAGGGGTGAACCAGCGAACCATAGGTGCACTGCATTCATGCACACGTACTTCAAGTTTTGAAGAGTTAAGGATATGGCTGGTATTTATCTTGCCCAGAACTGATGCCAACACACCGGGAAATGTAACAAGTATATATATAAATACTCATCTCAGGCAGATGTGACCTAAGCTCCTGATCCAACTGTACCTGAAGCTCTATCCTTGGCCTTGCATTTCCTTGCTTTATCAGACTCCCATTTTTAATTATACTGATTAGAATTGAATTTTGATTACAAACAAAGGAACGCTAAATTATTTATTCTAAAAGCAGTCAGTGTAAACTCCAGATCACTTGAGAGACATGAAGTCTTAGGATAAAGGACATGTTCATTAGACCACAGAAAGATTTTGTCCAGTTTGGAACAGTGTGTTTTTTAGGAAGGAAATGGATAGATTCTGAGCAGAAGGATTAGGTGATGAGGGAGCTGTGTGCTGAATTTCAGAAGGGTGTGAGATGTTTTTCCTGAAAAGAAAAAAAGGACTAGGGAAAACATGGCCAATGAGCTCAAATGGACACAAGAATGCTGTTTTCTCTTCTTTTCTGTTGTTGTGACAAAATAAAGCATACACACACACACACACACACACACACACACACACACACACACACACAAAAGAGAAATTGAATGAGGGGGAAAAAAGATAACCCCTCCTAGGCATGCTCATAGGCCCATCTCCCAGGAGATTCTGGATTGTGTCAAGCTAACAGTTAACATTATCACAAACGGCAATGCAAGGAAGACTTGAGGTTTACTTGTGGGAGCTCAAGGAATGGAAGTGGGAGGCCGCGGGAGACAGGCTTAGAGCGGTTGTTTAATGCTCTGTGAGAAGGGAGGAGCAAACACCTGTCACAGGAGGCATCTTTCAGGGGGTGGGGTGGGGGGTGGTTCATGGATGGGGACCACTGTCAATTGATGTACGTGCTGAGTGGGTCAGCAGTTTGGAGACTTGAAGCCTTCTCCCAGACTGAACTCAAGTGAGTGCGGTCATGTGCTGTGGGATGGTCTTTCTGTATGCTGTGAATATGTGCTGCTACCATTGGTTAATAAAGAAGCTGCCATGGCCTATGGCAAGACAGGACATAGCCAGGTGGGAAATCCAAGAGAGAGACAGGGAGGAGAAAGGTGGGGTCAGAGCAGACACTGTGAGCTGCAGCTTGGAGAAGCAAGATGTGAGAGAACAGATAATGCCAGGAAGCCACGTGGCAGTGCATAGATTAATAGGAGTGGGTTAATTCAAGATGAAAGAGCTAGCTAGCAAGAAGCCTGAGCCATAGACCAAACAGTTTGTAGTTAATATAAGCCTCTGTGTGTTTACTTGAGACAATGCAGCTGCGGGACACAGGAAAATTTCCGGCTACAGCCATGTCCTTTGTTACTTTAAGACTGCTGTTTCCATGTTTTAAGGTAGAGGAGTTGGCCTTGACCATCTGAATCCTCTAGCCTGGCTGTGTCGGTATTAAGAGACCCCTACCTAGTCAGTTTTTTGTACTTCATCCTCTGTCCACATGTCTGGGGAGTGATGGGCTCACCTAGAGAATGTAAGGCAAACATTCATCTTTGCTCAAAGAAATGGCTAAGCCATCAGGATGCGACCCTTGGTGACAGGAAGCACACACAAGGAGCGATCATCGTTCATATTCCTTTCCACTTTGCTCTAATGGAACTACCTACACTTTAACTGAGAATTGAAAGCTGATGTTAAACATATAATCAATCTGGCTATAGATTTCTTTTCTAGATGGTCCATTTTAGGTACCTAATATACTTGAAGTCAAGTGGCCAGCTGAGGGACAACCTGGACGAAGGCCTCCCACTGCCCCATAAAGCTCTTGATTTAGGCTTCAGATTTCTTTGGAAGAACATGAGCTTTGTGTTGAGGATCAGAGTAGGTTTGGGGAGGTGGAGGTGAGGGTGGGAGGTGGAGGTGAGGGTGGGAGGTAGGAGTGGGGGCAGGGTCCCATCTTGACTCCTGATATTATCACCCTAGCAGCCCCTCAGATCACCAGGCACCTCTCAGCTACGTCAGCCCACCCTTCAGGTTTGGTGTTGTGGACAAACTTGAACAACGGAAGAGAAAATATTCTCCCAGTTTGGGCCAGCATGGATGTCAACTGGACCAAACGAGGAAAGCCACTGCTGTGTACAGTCAGGAAAGAAAGTAGAGCGGATCACTGGAGGAGTCTCCACTCACTGCACAGAAAAGCAACATGCAGCAGCTGCCTTCACCTTGGTTCACGTAAGTTCTTCCTGGACACCTTAGGGCTGGTCAGATGGCTCAGCAGGGAAGGGATACTCAGTGCCAAGCCTGACAACCTGAGTTTGATCCCCAGAACCCATATGGTAGAAGGACAGAACGGACTCCTACAAGTTGTCCTCTGACCCCCACATGCATGCCGTGATGGCCACATACCGGCCCAGTAAACAAATACATGTAGCTAAAAAATGGAGTCCTTGAAACTAAACCCCAGTACGAACTGGAATACAATCCATTATGAATGTCCAACGATTGGTATTTTAGTAAAAAGATTGATATTTTCAACAACCTACTTCTCGGGTTGAGAGAATTCTAGGGAGTTATAATATTTCTCTCTCTCAAAGAATTAACTCTCCATGAAAATGCATCTTTTCATGTTAAATCTGTTCTTAGGTTTGCCAAGCACACACGCAGAGACCACTGGAGTCGCCCGTCCCCTGTGTGCGAGTGTGTGTTACTTTTCTGTCACTGTGACGAAATACCTGACAGAAACAGTTTAAGACCGGGCAGTCCATCAGGTGGGGGAGGCTGTGAGAGTGTGGGGATGCGTGAGAGCTTGTCGCATGCCAAAGGCTTGGAGCTCAGGCTGGAAGCAGGGCTCACACTCTGTGCCACTAATCCCCTATCTAGGACCCATGTCCAAAATCTCTCTCTCTCTCTCTCTCTCTCTCTCTCTCTCTCTCTCTCTCTCTCTCTCTCTCTCACACACACACACACACACACACACACACACACACACACACCAAATAGTGCCATCAGATGAGAATTAGATATCCGAACACGTGAATCTGTGGGCAATATTTTTACATCCAAACCATGATCACTTTTGAGGGAAGCCAGGCAAGGGTCATTGTTTTCCGTTGGAAAGCAGATTCAGAGAAGAAAGGTGTCCTGCCCATGACCACAGAGCTGGAAAAGCAAGGTGATTATAGAAACCAGGTTTTCCTGGCTAGATGTCCACTACGGTTCCCAAAGACCATTAAAAACAACGGGTATTTTAGAGCAGTCACCCTCTGACTTTTGGACACCCAAGTCCCAAAGTGTATCCTCAAGACCAGGAGCATAAACATCACCAGGAGCTGGCTAGAAACAGAAATTCTTCCTGCTCTAGACATTCCAAAGCCAGATTTGGAGGTGGGCCTCACACCCGCATTTAACCACCCCTGGGATTCTGGTCCATGTTCAGATTTCAGAATGGCTGCGCTGGAGGGTGGTGGTGGTGTGGTGTGAGTTTGCTTAAGGGCAGGTCAGAAATATGGGCACCAAAAATTCGAGCTCATCATCTCTGAATCCTTTTAGCGAGGGCCAGAGTCCAAAGCGCTGAAGAGCTTGTTATGACTCAAAGCTAAGACAGCTTTGGCTCTGAGAACACAGGAATAAAGGCTCGCTCGCTCGCTCGCTCGCTCCCTCTCAAAGCCTGGCCCCAAATCCTCTGCCTCTCACACACCATCAGTGCAGAACTGAGCCCAACTCAGCCACACAGCTGATTATATTCTGGGACAGGGTGACCAGTTATTCTGATCCTGTAATCTTTGGAAAACAAAGAGCCTGGATGTCTGGGGTGAGCAGAGGGGGCCTTGGGGCTCTCGTTTCCTCTGTAATATGCTTGGCAGACTCTGAATACGGCCGTATGTTCCTTCCACTACCCACACTTACACCCTCTGGGATTTAAGCGTTCTGTTCAGGGACATATTAATATGCAATGAAAACAAATATTACCAAAAAGATGGAAAGTACAAGCGTCAGAGGCGTCAGTGATTATGAAAGTTGAGAGAACAGGATTTTTTTTTTTTAAACTGGGGACTGAGCCCAGAGTTTTGCAAATGCTAGGCAAGCAATCCATCACCAAGTTATATTCCAGTTCCTTATTTATTTATTTATTTATTTATTTATTTATTTAGAAACGGGGTCTCACTAAATTGCCCAGGCTGGCTTAAACTCATAATCCTTGGTTTAAGCCTCTGGTGTATCTCTAGTTACAGGCATCAAGAATGGGTTCATTTCTCCACCCTCACATAGATTCTGAGGCATCAGGGCCATGTAGAGAATTGTCACACACTAGTCTGTCCTATGATGCAATGGCTTAGCACAGAAACTCTAGAAGCAATACAGAGAGACTGCTGAGGCAAGAGGCAGCTGATAGGTAAGAAAGCAGCACCTTCCCGAGGCAAGGTCACGCAGGACAAAAGGGCCACTTCACGCGTGGTAGAACGAAGGGTTCTGCCTGCCACCCCTTCTCAGACTGAGCTTGGCCAGCAGAATAGCCTCACTAACACATAGCTGAGGTCAACAGTGTCATTTTAAAAGGCACATTTGCAGGTACTAATTTAAAAAGATCAGAGACAGGCGCAGTAGCACATGTCTGTAATCCCAGCTGTAGGGACACTGAAGCAGGAAAACAGTGAGTTTGAGGCAACCTAAGGAAACATTGTCTCAAATTAAAATGCAAAAGTACAGGATCAGGGATATAACTTAGTGATGGGGTACTGACCTGGATGAGCAAGGCCATGGTAACACAAAACAACAACAAACCCCATGACATTTAATGCTAAAATTAAACCTCACCACTTCTTAGACAGTACCCCAGAAGCTGTTTGTGCTGTGGCTATGTGCCCACACGGTAGCCATCTCCCTCTTCATGTTTCCCACCTGATCTCAGCCAGCATCGGTGTGAATAAGGCCTAACTAAAGCTGCCTCCAGGGTTACAATGTCTGATGTCTAAAACCCAGGGAGATTGTGCCTCTCGCTAATACAGAGTTGGTGTCTTCTGGACAATTGTGCTCTAGGGAGCAACTGGCATAGAGAAATGGGTGTCAAAATGAGAATCTTCAAAAGATAGAGCGTATTCAAGCCTAAAGTCAATGACCCAATAAGTGTTCACATCATCTATACATCAAAATAAAAATTCAATAACTTACATAATTACTGTTTCTAAGAGAAGCTGTTCTAATTATTTGAACATCTTTAGATTCATGTACGTGTTTATTATTTGTTCGTTTATCTTGTGATTATAAGCACCATACTTTGGTAGGATCTTAACATTCCTCCAAAAGTCAGAGAGTTAATGACTTGGTCTTCAAGTTGCTGCTGCTGCTGGCAGTGGTGGAAATCCTGAGAGATGAGCCCTGATGAGAAGTTTGAGGTCATTGGAGGAATGTCCTTGAAGTTCCCTTCAAGGACATGGGGGCCTTAGCCTCTTCCTCTAGTTCTTTCAGTTCCTAGGCACAAGGAGGATGGTTTGCTCCATCAGGTACTCCAACCATGATGTGCTGCTAGAAGCTCAGAGTAACAGGGTCAGTGTTCTATGGATGGAAACCTCCAAAGCTGTGAGCTCGGATAGATCTGTCCCCGTCATAAGCTGATCCTATCAGGTTTTTGTTATAGCAACCGTGCACTGACTAACACACCCTGTGCTCTGGTCACTGCTGTATATGCCCAGTACCTACAACACTGCTGTCACTTACCAAATGATTGTTGGGTGAATACAGTCATATGTATTGAGAGTTTACGTATGCAAGTATTTTCAGCATTTTAAAAGTATGAGGATCCCAGAGCATCCCCAAGAAGGAATTTGCTGGGAAGTTTTGTTTTATTTTATACCAAGGATAGAACCTAGAGCCTTGTGCATGCTAGTCAAGCATTCTAAGCCTGAGCTATATCTCAGCTCATTGTATATTTTTATTTTGAAACTTGGTATTGCTAAATTGCCCAAGTTGGACTTGAACTTGAGACCTTCCGAGCGCAGCCTGTCATGTAGCTGAGATTACAGGTATGTGTCACCACTTAGTCTGCCATACTGTTTAACCAGTGAGGAAACCGAATCAAAGAAGAGCTGCCCATCATGCTCAGGGCTGCCCAGAGGCTGCACAGTACAGCTAGGATGAAGGGACAGGCACTCACATGCTGAGAGCTGTCTATCATGGACTCCTCTACCCCCTACAAACTATTATTGTGGCTATATTTCTAAGGCAGGAACTAATAAACCAAGGGCCCCTGGAGCCAGGCTGGGCCTTGGAATCTCTTTTTCTCTTTTTGATACAAAGTAGGAACTCACCGAGAGCCTGTTGAGTCTGTCATTAAAATTGTTATTTGTCTGAGAATAAAAACAGAAAGGCTGTTAAAGAGACCCTGTGAGCTAATGAAAAAGCAAGTCGTTATAAAGCTGGAGATCCTCTCACGGTTCCGTTTCTGTTTCCTTTCTTACATCGCTCGGCATTTATAGGTTCCTGTTTTCCCATATATAAAAATTGGAAATTTTTGTTTTATTACATCCTTTCACAAGGACCTTCAAGGGGCAAAATGTGCTAGGAGAAAATGCAAAACCATGTAAATATTTATAAAAGTAAACTGAGTTTACAAGTTCAGAGGGTTATTTTCCATGCATTATCTCTTTGTTCCCAGTGAGGAATGCCATCAGAAAAGCAATGGTTTTTTAGCTCCACCAAAAGGAGCAGAGAGAGGCTGGTACTGCATCCTAGCCAAAGATGCCAGAGATAGAGCCAAGGCTGAAGCCAGCCTGTTTCTTCTAAGTCAAGGGCCCCAGTGGAGCAAGAGCCACTGGGGAAAATGGGCTGTAACTCCAGACAAGCTCTGTGTACTGGGGGACGGGTAGAGGACACAGTAAAGGCTGGTACCTGGCCAAGCACCCCTTCAAATGAAGACCAGAGGAAAGGTTCCCCGTAACCTGGGGTAAGCTGAAAGTAAAGGAAGGGGGAGAATGTCTCAAGAGAGGGGCATGCCAGGTGATTCAAAGAACATTCCAGAAATGGCCAAGAGTGCCATCCATGTCAGAGGAGAGAGGCTGGCAGAAAGGGGGAAAGAAAGGGAATCAGGATCTTGAACATCTTAAAGTACTTCGACTCTTTTTCCTCTGAATAATTGGAAGTACAAGAACTTTCCTTGGTGGATATAGAAAGTCCTGGGTTCAAATCCCCAAACAGCCTCTTTTTGTTTCTTAAGTTTGAATTACTCATTGGTCTGGCTGATTGGTGGCTAGAAAGAGGTCATATCTGAAAGGTCCAAGCCTAGCTTTTAAGTTTGACCCTCCCTAGTCTGCAACTCCTGCTGAGACCAGACTGAGCCAGAAGAGAAGAGAGGGCAGAGAAAGTACCCCGCTGCCATGACACCATCTCCCTCATGAAGGGCAGGGCTTCCTTCTTCTTGGTGAGTTGCTTGCTTTCAGTTTGAGACAGGGTCTTACATCCCAGGGTGGCCTCAAACTTGCTGTGTAGCAGAAGATATCCTTGAACTTCTGATCCTCCCGGATTCCATCTCCTGAGCGCTGGGCTTAGAGGGTACCTCACCACCAGGTTTACTGTCTGTGTTTACAGGGAGGATTTGCTCATTCTCCATGCTTGGGCTGGGTGTAATTGGGGGACCAACATCTTGTTTGCAAGACTGACGCTTTCTAGTTCTCGCATCACCTTTGAAGTTTCTCTTTGAGGCCTGTCCTCCCAGACTGGGAAGCCTTGTGTGACTAGATAATGGCTTTCCTGTAGGACTCCGGCTGGCATTACCCAGCCTGACAAAGCTTCTCAGTCATCAATAAGGCTGGCTTTTGTGTTACTGCTATTGAAATCTATA
Organism: Peromyscus eremicus; assembly: GCF_949786415.1. Taxonomy (NCBI): domain Eukaryota; kingdom Metazoa; phylum Chordata; class Mammalia; order Rodentia; family Cricetidae; genus Peromyscus; species Peromyscus eremicus. Next base: position 134,039,939 of record NC_081420.1, read on the forward strand.
GTCTAAGAAATGGATTCATTCACAAGGTAACAGACAGCTACTAACCAGTAGACGGGAGGCAACAAATAATCGCGTTTTAATACATTATTTATCGCCTGTTCAGTTCGAACATCTTTCTTGTGCAGCTCATCAGTTCAGCGACGCTGAAAGCCTCTTATTCACTGGCTGCTGTATCAATACAGACAACAAAGCCGTCCTGATACTACCGAGGCAGTCACTGATTACCTGAGAACTTTTTGGTGTTTGCCTTTAGTATTCTGTTTGGAGCATTCCTTTTCTGGGTCAAGTCATTTCACTGGTGGAAAACAACCACCTTTCGGGCTCAAGCACGCACGGCATTCTATATGTTGAGAGGATGCGGGTTTGAACACGGGCATGTGTATGAACTCCCAGCATGCCGGGGAGACGAATGCGTTGCGTTGTTAACTGAGATGTGTGTGACTTGGCTTCTGCAAATGTTTCCTTTAGGGCTGGAACTCTCCAAGACCCAGCTAAGGCTTTGTGTCCCTGTAGCAGGGTTGTGTTCACCACAGCCATTTTCAAAGTGCTGGAGGCTGGCCTGGGGCCAAGCATCTCAGGCTTATTAAAGGCCAGGGCTCTTTCCACGGTGGATGGTATGGGGCCATTACTATGCTACAGTAGTCATGACTGCCGTTTATAGAGCTACCTGTCCTTATCTGAGAAAAGACCCTTTTATGCATATGCAAATGTCTGTGCAATGTCAAAGATTTAAAAAACAAACTCTAAAATTACCTAGATTGCCCCTACAAAATGATGCCAGCAACAAGCATTGATCTCAGGTGGTTTGGACCTACAGGCTGTTTTGCTTTGTTCTTTCATAGCAGTGAAAATTCATTATGAACACTTCTGCCTTGGAATCATTCACACTAACTCAGGAAATACTGTGTCTCTGGAGAAGTTAGGCTTGGCCACACTGGCTCATGGCCACAAGTGAGTGGATTTGAGTGACAGCTGTCACTTTGAGTGGACTTGAGCACTTCAGTTCTCCAATGTCCCTAAGGCTCCCGTTGGTTGTCACCTCCAGCCTGTTTCAGCCACTTAACACTGTCTGTCTGGCAATTACAGCATCTGTAATATTTATTTAATTTCTGGCTGGGTAAATCACACACGTGGAAAGTGCTATAAGCAGCACACAGGGAGTATATGTATGAGGGGGAAATGAGGTCAGCTTCTGCCTTGATCTGTGGTTTCCATAGATGGCCACTGTTACTAGTTTCTTAGGTCCCTTTCTAGTGAGCAATGCTAGGATTCCATATGTTAGAGACACCACCAAAGACTCGGAGCTGATAAACACTTTCCATCAAGTGGCAGGATACAAAATCAATATACAAAACTCAGTAGCCTTCCTACATTCAATGCCAAACACTGAAAAAGAAATCAGAAATGATCCCTCCACAGTCACCACACACACAAATCAAATGCCTGGGAATAAAACAACCAAGGGAAAGAATGACAAGTACAATGAAAATTTTAAGACACCGAAGGAAGAAATTGAGAAGGACACTAGAAGACAGAAAAACATCCCATGCTCATGGATTGGGAGAGTTCACAGTATGAAAATGACCAGCCTAGCTAAAGCAATAGACAGATCGAATGCCATCCCGAGCAAAGGTCCAAAGCCATTCCTGACAGACAGAAAAAACTATCGCAAAACTTATCAGGAGGTACACAAGACAAGGACGACCAATGCAGTCTGAACAAAGCAAATATGGCCAAAGGCAGGACCACACTGAATTCTAAACTATACCACGGAGCCATGATCAGAAAGCAGCAAGATGCTCAAACAAAAAGAGACACAAGGGCAGATGGAATAAATGTGAGGAGCCAGTCATAAGCCCACATAATTACAGTTACCTCATTTTTCACAAAGGTGCCTAAAATATACACTGGAGAAAAGCCAGCATCTTCAGCAAATGGTGCTGGGAACTGTACATCTTCAGTTCTGCCACACGATGCTCTCTGGGGTCCAGCAGCAAGATGCTGATCAGCTAGCTCTAGGGAGTAGATTACACTTCCATCATGCCTGGCACAAGCTGTCACCTTGATGGGCTGGCTCAGCAGCATAGGTTAAAGGTTACAGGAAGCTCACTTTCTAGCCCAGCCCTTGGTGGTTTTAAAAATTCTAGATCTACAAGCAAAGCTAAATACAGAGAAATTAAGAAATAGCTCCACATTTGACCCAAGAATAAACCAACTGTGCCAAAATTTGGGTAATATCTGTATTCTGATTAGACTTGAGGTCTGCACCATAGGAGGGAATTTCACTGCTGGTATTGTGACCCTAGTCATGAATTCATGGTTTGGGAGGTCACAAGCCCCAGGCTGGACCCTACTGTTGTTATTTTGCTAAATGATCATGCTGGCCAGTGCCCTTCTGAACATCTATGTTTATACCCACAGACTCAAGTTGCTCTCAGCCTTGGTCAGTAGACAGCAGTCCCTAGAAAGATATAGAGCTGGTCAAAGTGCTGAGATCAAGAGAGAGACTGAGTGCTTGTCTTAGTTACAGTTTCCATTTCCATTGCTGTGAAGAGATCATGGCAGCTCTTATAAGGAATACATTTAATTGAGGTGGCTCACTTACAGTTTCAGAGGTTCAGTCCAGTATCATCATGGCGGGGAGCATGGTGACGTGCTGAAGAGGTAGCTGGGAGTCTTATATCTTGCACACAACAGGAAATTAACTGACACCCTGGGCAGTATCCTGAGCATAGGAAACCTCAAAACTCACCCCCCACAGTGACACACTTCCTCCAACAAGGCCATACCCACTCCAACAAAGCCACATCTCCTAATATTGCCACTCCCTGTGAGATTATGGGGGCCAGTTACATTCAAACTACCACATGGTCCATATCCACTGTGTGCACATGATAAGTAGTCAAGTTTTATGCCACAGACTAGCAGTGGTGGTACTTTCACAGGAAAGAAGACCTCTGGGGATGGACTAGCCTTTGGTAGCTCAATAGTCCTCACAGATACAAGTGGAGTGGAAATGCTACTTTGAATGTTCTCAACCCGGAGGAACAATGAAAGTTTGAGGTGACAGAATGACAGTTACCCTGAGTAATCACTGCAAGGACTATGCCCTGTAAATAGAATGTGTCAACGGGGGGGGGGGGGGGGGGGTGTTAAAGAAATGTTTTATTAGCTATCTGGGCATCCAAGAGTCCAGTCCAGTTGACACATCTAACCATCACAGACGTTAAGCAACAGGAAGTAAGGACAAAGAGCAAACAACAGCTGTTGCTAACCTGGAAGGTTCTCAGGGTTCAGAGCTGAAGACTTGAAACCCGCAGGAACGAGAACTCTTAGGTCCACAGAAGAAGAGCATAGCACGCTACAGCTGTGATTTCCTTTGTCCTAGCTCACACACCCGAAATGTAATGGCTGAAGAATTGAGGTCTAATTATGGCCACTACCACCAAGGCCAGAGCTCAGAGAAGGTGGGCTTGCCCCATCCAGCTTTGAATAATGAGATATTCCTAAAAAGGGAGGTGGAGACCCTTTTGGTAGGGAAATTCGCATGCTGGACAGAAGAAATAAACAGAAGTAAACATCTGGCCTCTTTATGCCATTGTCTTAACTGAAGTAAGCAGAGTTGCTGGTGAGGTCATTTCTACTCAAAAAATGAGGAAGAAGAGATTAAAAATACCCCAAAAGCATGAATGTATTTTATTGTTCACTATGCAAGCTTTACAACAGGTCCTTAGTCACATCAAAGATACCCAGTTTGATTCATAAATAAAAATACAAGTTGAAGTGAGACTGAACATCATATCTTCCTTGTCATTTTAGCAAATGTCCCCAGTGATTTTATCAAACACTAATCTAGTTGTTACCATGAAGGTGTTTTATAGACATGATTAAAAGACTGGCGCTTGACTTTAAGGCTGAGCTGGTGGGCCTGTTTTCATCAGGTGAAACGTCTGAAGAACAGAATTGAGGTTTTCCAGGGGAAGAAAAAAAATCCACATGTAGACAGCAGCCTCTGCCAGTGCCCAGGAATTTCCCACTCCTCCTCACAGCCAGCCCTCCAGATGTGGGACTTGTCTAGTCAGTTCCTCCACTGAATAGGTAGTTCTTTACAAGAAAACTCTGTGTGTGTGTGTGTGTGTGTGTGTGTGTGTGTGCTAGTTCTATTTCTCTGGTTGAACAGGGACTGACCTTATAATCAACTCCTTTTGCTGCTTGATAAGTAATAGAACACTGCTAAAGAACAATATTGAGGGGCTGGAGAGCTGGCTCAGCTGTTAAAAGCCCTGGCTGCTCTTCTAGAGGACCTGGATTTGATTCCCAGCACCCACGTAGTGCCTCACAACCATCTGTAACTCCAGTTCCAGAAGATTCAGAGCCCGTGAAGCCCTCTTCTGGCCTCTTTGGGCACCAGGCATGCACATGGCACACAGACAAATGTGCAGGCAAAACACCCACATGCATAAAATAAAAAGAATTTTTTTTTAAACTTTAAAAAGAACTATGTTGAGAATGTCTTACCACTCCCTGTGGGCTCTGTGTTTACCAAGGGCTCTTCCTTCTGAAACTGGGAGCCCTGTTAGGATTAGCAGCAGGCTGTAAGATGGGCCAATAGGGCACTTGCCTCTGTGCCTTGCTAACCAGGCTTAGATTTGACAGTGGACCTGGTATGTTCATAAACAATTGCTCAATTACTATAACAGCTTTACAAACAGAAAGAGGGGTCCTGGAGAAGGAAGGAAGGTTGGGGATGGGCTGGAATTGTATCTTATCTCAGGTGTTCCTGTTGGGCAAAGAAAGACTAAGAAATCCCTTGGAGCTCTGAGAATCAGACAATTCCAGGCTTCAGGCTGGACACTGTAGAAGCCAAGGGTCACACCCCACTGCAGGACTCAGTGGGGCCCAGGACTTCACATCTTTAACAAGTCCCAGTGATGCTGGTGGTGTGGGTGTGGGGATTGTACCCTCTACAGTGTTAGGACAACAACTGAAAAAGAGAAAGATGCCGACAGTCCATGGTTTACTAGGCTAAAGCAGGCCCACCTGAACCCCACAGTCCTCTGCATCTTGTCTCTGAACCTGGGGACTTGACATGGACTTCCAGAGGTGCCTGGCCACTCTGGAATGTGGTAAGAGGCTCCAGTGTCATCATCAGTTTGAAACTATTTTGAGGAAGACCCTTCTCAGTGTCCCTAGATTATAGTCACTGCTGTAAGACTCAATCTTACTATTTCCTAGCCAGACATCTTAGCAGATGATTGGACCTCTGTGCCCACAATTTCCTCATCTACAAAATGGGAACACCAAGAGTTAGCTACTTCCCGGACTGTAGTCCATGAACATGGTATGCATAAAGTGGTAGCTCATAGCAAGCAGGTGAATGAGTCAGAACCCCAGCAGGGGGGAAAAGCAGTTCAGAGGGTACAAATGAGGAGGTTTCAATACAGGAACTATGCACAGAGGAGTATAAAAATGTCCAGGTACCCAGAGAGGAAACCGTGCCTCTAGAGGCCAGAGGGATCTACAGCTTGTGGGGAGTACCACCCTGGAAGGAGCTGTAATCACAGAAGGGAGGATAAGTCACTGCTGGGGATTCTACATCAGTGCGGGATGGTGACAAAAAAGAACACTGGCTCCTTTCTCTTCTTTCTCCGCCGCTGTTCTTCTGCAAGGTCTCTGAGTAGCTATAGCAGAGGGCAAGCTCCAGTGTGATCCAGTGTGCAGGAGTCTGCCTCCCACAGGGTAGATCTAGCAGAGAAAAACACATCAAGGATGGAGCAGTGGTGAGTGGAGGGTCTGGAACACAGTGCTGGATAGGTGGGCAGTTGCTACTGGGTGAAGATATACACCAGTTTCTCCAAAGTTTCAATTTATGCTTGTGGTGTTTTTTTCAGTCTTAAAGGTATTTCGTATCTCAGTGGACAATTGCGCTGACGCTCTCAAACACCATGTCATTTGGAGGATAAGTTCCATGAGCACTCTCGTCATCATCAGAGCGTGGGAGAATGTGTCCTGCGGTAGACGTGAGTCCTTTCTCCTTGCCCAGTGCAGCATTCTTGCCAGTAGCTTCTCCCTTAGAGCAGGAAGCGAGTTCCGTCATTTGGGTACGACTCGCTGAAATTAGTGTTTGTTCTCTTGATCAGGTAGATGTTACATGGGTGTGTCAGGTGAGGAAAGACTCATCTAGCACACACCCAGAACAGCGTACATTTGTAATGTGTTGACTTCTTCTTATTTACCTCATGCAGCAATAAATGTGTTTATTATTGTTAAGTCCCCAGGCCATCTCCCTTTCAGAGCGACCAGCCTGGCTGGGCCAAGAGCACAGAGGGAGGTTCTTTTCCTGGAGTGGTGTAGAAAAGCCTGGAAGCCTGGAGTCTCTGAAATGCTGTATCAAAGGCCCAGCCCAGCACACAGGGCAGCAGGTATATGAGGCCTGCCTGTGAGAATCCTCCAAGGAGGCTGTGAGGAGCCAAGGCACACTTAAGCCTGTCTCCAAAGAACCCAAAGCCCATCCCAGACTTGCTTTATCTGTTTAGGAAACTCACTCCACACCTCACCTGTCTTTGCGACTGCCGTCTAGGAGGGTCTTTGAAATTTATTCTCTCCTTTTAGCCTGCTGTATTTTTAATGTCTGAGCGGAAGAACAAAGGAAGACGAACACCAGACAAGATCGTTTCATTCCTCCACGAGCCGCGGTGTAGCTCTGCTCAAGCTCAGCTAACATCAATGTTTTAAAATTCCGTCTTTGCTCGGGAAACCGGTGCTGGGGTAGTCATCCACGCCAAAGTCAGGGCCCTGTTTTCTGCCTTTCATTTGGGGACATAAAAGGGCCCTGCATCAATCATTAACCATCTATTAACACTAGCGGCTCAGAGAGGTTTTGCTGGTATGGTCAACCTCATTGGAAGAAATTCCTGCTGCCCAGCTGGCTATCCGTCCATGTGATCCGCCCATACTGGCTGTTTGCAGCTTTGAAAGGGCTTGCTGCCTCCTCTTTCATCTCTCCCTGAGTAATAGATACCTGGAAGACTGGCTCTCCTCCTCCCCCACCGTCAGCTTCCCCACCTGCCTCCTCAGACTTCTGGCTTTATGAACAGCTCGCATGAACACCGACACTATTGATTGTGTGTGAGTGGCATGCCGGGCTGTTAGACATCTACCTGGATGTGCAGGCTAGAAGGTATGGCTGGTTCATCTACATGCATCAGAGCAGGGAGGGTCTTGGAGGTCTCTGCTTGGTGTTCCTGACTGTTGAACTTAATTGGTTTGGGTTTGAAGCACGAAGAGGTTTAGCAAGTCAATCAGAGCCTGCTTTGGAAAAGGCTCTGGGAGTTCTGCAAGACCTAAAGAGTTCTGGTCTACATTTTCCTTTCCTCTGTCTGTGATAAAATACACATAGCACTAATTTAACTGTTGTGACCACTCTTAAAGACTGAGTGCTCAGAGGCATTAAAGCAGATCCAGGGCATTGTAGCACAGACACCCACAGCTTTTATGGGTCTTCTTAACTTAAAACTCTCTATGCATCCTTAATCAGCAAATGTCCCTGTCTCCACCCTCGCAGTCCTGGAAACCACTGCTTGACCTCTGTCTGAGTTTAACTGCTAACTTCATATATGTGAAGTTACACAGTATCTGTCCTGTGACTGGCTCCTTCCAATGCGCATGCCAGCGTTTCTAATTTCTTTTACACTTTGCACATCCCCTCACTTACCCATGGATGTCCCACTGTCTCTCACTTTGGGCGATTGTGAATGGTGCTACTCTAAACATGTGTGCATAGATAGCCCTCCAGAATCTCTGCTCCTGATTGTCTGGGTTAGGAACCCAGAGGTAAAATACCAGAACACTTGTCAGTCCTGTGCTTAGAATTTTCAGGCTCTATTGTTCTGCTTTCCACACCAGCTGTACTGTGCCATATCTGCCCCCAGTGCTACCCAGAAGGTCCAAGTTCTGCGGGGACTACTGAAGTGCCAAGGCTCCCTTCCATGTGGCCCCTGCAGGGAGGGGAGGACAATAGGCACCTTAATGATTTGCTTAGCTGAACTCACCCCACAGCTGTATGTGATTGATACCCGGGAGCTCTGTGGCATTTCTTTCAAAGTAGAATCTCATCCTTGTTCAGTTGGTCCCTCCCCAGGGTCCTCCATGTTCCTTCTGCTGCAGGGTGGCCTGACGTTTTCTTCCTTCAGAAGCGAAGTGAGATTCCGTGGTAGGTGTACATGCCACGTGGTCATGTGGTGTGTCAGTGTGTTTATCATGGACTAGGGTTGCTTCTGCCTTCTAGATAATGTAAATAATGTTGCTAACAATGCAGGTTTATAAATATCTTCTCTGGTTCCCGTTTTCAATTCCTCTGGACCCACTGGCATGTGGGAGTGAGGTTTCTGTATCTTAGGGTCAGTCACTTTGTTGGTTTTGTTTTGTCTTTGTTTTTGTTTTTTGTTGTTGTTGTTGGTTTTTGGTTTTGTTTTTGTTTTTTGTTTTTTGTTTTTTTTTTGAGGCCCTTACCATTTTTTCCCCCAGGGGCTGTGTCGTTTAACATTCTATCAGCAATGCACAGGGCTCTTGTCCATTATTAACGTCTTGCCAACAATTGTCACCTTTCCTTGTTATCGTCGTTGTTTTCGTTTTAGTATTGACTTTGCTACTAAGTCATCAAATGGCCTTCAGCCAGCCAGGAAATCACTGCCCTCTGACCATCTTTCCTGCCTGGAGGTGACACAGCTGATCTCCTCTGACTGTGAGCTAAGTTGCTGGCCACGATGTCTTCATCACAGCTTTCCGCCGGCTCTGTCTCACTCTCTTGATGCTCGATTCCTCACCTTACAGACGGGAACAATGGATTCCTCTCCTCTCTCTCAGAGAGCTGCTGTGCTAGCCAAAGGTGTTGAGGATGAGGGGTAAGGAAGGAAGCTCAAGGACTGGGCAACTATGGAATGAGAAGATGCAGGGTGGTGAGATAAAGCAGGTCTTTGGTCCCAAATCTGATGGCTTCCTCCTCCCGTCGATCTTTGGAGCTGGCTGTGGCAGCACTTATATTGTTTCTTAACTCGTTACACAGCTGAGCTTCAGGAGAGAATAATCCACCTAGCCAAGAACTGGGCACCCACCTGCTCAAGAAATAATTGTGGAATAAATAACTTAGCGGAATGAGTGAAGAGATAAGAGTGGCGAGTAATAGACAAACACACACGTTAAGTTAAGCTTTGAGAATAGAAAATGTTATCTCTACCACTTGCTGATTCTTCTGTTTCATTTTATGTCACCAGCAACTCCTAATTCTTTTTCCTGCTTTATTTTTCTTTTTTTTCCTTTGACTTTTCGTTTTAATTACTAAATAAATATGCTAAAAGCAATAGTTTAAATTGCAACCCTGCCAATGAGATAGGATTAAAGCACACATTTGTTCCAGTTTGGAAAACTATCTACACTATCTAATTCCAAACACAATTTCCCCTTAGTACAGCAACTACTTTGTTTATGTACGTGATGACTGTTCCTTTTAAAGCTAAATGTGTTTACATTCATTGATTTGTTGGTCAAATATTATTGAGAACCTATTAATCATCAGGCACTATATGTTTTGGGAGTTAGAAAAGCAAGTAAGTCATGTACATTAGTCAGAAGAGGTTGTGTCACGCTGCAGTAACAAGCATGCTCAGAAGTGTAAAACAGTGTGTTGGTTTCTCTTTTTACTGTATGTCCACCACTGGCCAGCAGGGGGCTCTGCAACCCAATTTCTTTAGAGACTGGTGTTTAACGAGTTCTTCTGCGTTTCTGCAACAGTGGGGAAAGGAGGTAGGAAATCATGCACTCATTCATTAAGCTTCATCCTGGAAGTAATGTATCACTTTTGCTTACATCCCATTGAACATTTTAAAGCAGATTGAGAAGTACCTACCATGTGCTGGAGGGAAGGAAGAACTGGGGTGTTTGTCCAGTGCATGACTGATACCCCCCACTCATTCTTTGTCCCCTGGGAGGACATACCTAAATCACTAGCTCAATAGCACTGTGATACTCAACAACTGGTCTGACAGAGGAGATAGCTAGGGAATGACTAACAGCTCAGTACCGTGTGCAGCATGGCTGTGCTAGGCTATGGGGTGATTCATGTCCTGGTTGGGATGGCATGAGATGGCATCACACTACACAGAACAGCATGCAATTTGAAACTTGGAATTTTTTTTTACTGGAATTTTCCAATTCATATTCTGGGATCTCATTTAACCATGGGTAATTGAAAACTTTGAAAATAACTCCCTAGATATGGGATTACTAATATATTTCCAAGAGGGGAAGATGGGCCTCACAAGCAATAGAAAACAGCAGGAAGGAACAGGTGTGGGGAAACATGCCTTGCCCAGGCACGTAGACAAGACATCCAGTTTGGTCAAACAGGCTTTTCTCACACACAAGGGCACTCCTGGCTGTGCACGTGTCCAGGTATACTCACCACTGCCATCATATTGCTTCCGGTCTTCTAGAACATACTCCCCAGCCACTGTCTTCTGTCCATCTGAATCCAGAGCTTCTTGGGTCCTCACTGAATTCATCCATGTGCACTGTCGGTGGTGTTCAGAGCTTCGGGGTGTCAGAGCAGACAGGGTCCCAAGGCTCCCGATTGTTCCAACCATTAGCACTTTAGATGCTAGATTCAGAGGGTCCAAACAGAGCACAGGAGAAAGTCCAAAGTGATGACAACATGACCAAAACCCCAGCACTTAGGGAGCTGAGGCAGGGGGATTGTGAATTTGATACCAGCCTGGACTATGTAGTAACACCCTGTCTCGAAAGAGAAGGTACAAGATGGGGCCGGGGGAGATCAGAGCCAGGACAGCAGTGTGCTCAAGGCATGTGGGGGATTGAATGGTAGACACACACACACACACACACACACACACACACACACACACACACACACCCTTCAAGTCTACCTACAGTCTGGAAGGGGACCGCCTTATTTGATCATTTCAAGATAAAATGATCCTGGACTTGAGGCGGGACCATAATTGTGATAGATGATGGGATCTTCAGCTTTCCCACAGCCCCAGAGGGAAACTGAAGCACAGGTTAGACCAAATGCTCCTACTCCTCTCACTCCTCAGGCCTGCATTCCTTCTCTTTAATTTCTTGTCCGGGAAGGGCCTGGGAACCCGGTGAGAGCTGAATCGTGTGAGGCGGATGTTATTTCTCTCTCCTCATTCCCTCCAAGCTACCTTTCCCTCCCACTTCTCCCTCGCGTCTCCCTGTTTGTGATTCCTCCTGCCTTCTTTAACTATCAGAACTTTTGCCAAAACCCACACTTAGCTGCTGAAAGCTCCTTGCCCGGTTGCCTCTGAAGTTAATGGTGGAGTCTTTGAAAATGACCTGAGAAGCAAATCATAAGCAGCAGAGGACACGAAACTACCTCAAGTCCATCTGTCGGAGTGCGAGCCACCTCCAAGCTTCCATCCCCATGTAAAACAGAAGATGTGATTTATAATTTATAGAGCGCCGGATAACCCTGATTGAAGCAATCCACTTTGATGAAGAGTTGGTTTCATGCTAGTGTAGTGGAACACCACTCCAAATCAGAGAATATTTAGAACTCCAACTCCTCTTGCTCTGACTTTGAAGTAGAGAGATTTGTATTTTATGTGCTTCTCTGAACGGAAAAAAAAGAGAGAGAAAAGAAAGAAAAATGTGTGTACACTCCAACACGCATGTGGTAGAAATATGAAAACATTTACATGTGTATCAGCACCAAAATGTAATTACTGCATTAGGCACTGAAAATATTTATAGACTCATATCTCATGTGGAAGACCTGGTTCCAATAATTCTCAGAAAATTGTGAAATTCAGACTTTGTTTTTTTGGGACTAACTTAATTTATTTGAAATTGACAACACATGAAGGACAAAAATCAAAGACCATCAACTTTCCACCACCCCAACTAATGACCTAATAAAGTCGTGCGTATATATCGTGTCTATATACGTAGGTGAACACGGTCATGGGGAAAGAAGGAATGAGGTAGTTTTCTCATCATTGTCATGGAAGAACTGGAAAGCTGCAACTTCAGGGAGAAATTGTTTTTGGGGAGCTCACAGTTTCATGGTGGGGCGAGAGGTCTTGTCCATGGTGGTGAGAGTGTGATTTGCTCACATCTTGGTGAACCAGGAAGCAGCCAGAACACACGAGGAAACTGGGGGCCACAAGGCTCCCCCACCCAAGCAACCCACTCCCTTCAGCCAGGCTCCACCTCCTAAAGGTTCTCCAATCTTCAAAAACAGCATCACCTATGGGATACAAAGTATTCAAGCATGTGAGCCTGTAGGAGGCATTCTACACTCAAACCTAACTGTTGGCCTCTGGCCTCCATAGGCTCCAGGCCATCTCATAATATGTAATATATTTAATCTAACTTTGAAAGTCCCCAAAGTAGCTTCACAGTTTCAAGCTATAAGCCCCTGTAAGATAACAAGAAATTTTCATACTCCCATGGCACAGAGGAAACATTTACATCCCAATCAAGAGGAATGGGGCACAGGGAGAAAAGATCAGCCCAAGACCAAACCCCAGCAGAGCAAACACCACTGCAACCCTATCTACAGCATTTGGGCCTTCTGGTGGCATTGTCTGGTCTTCAGCAGGCTTAGGTATAGTTCTCTCTTGAGCCAGCTCCACTCAGTGCTTTCATCTTTTCTCAGCAGAAGTTCTGTGTTCGTGACACTTCTTGTATCTCCATTGCAACTTGGGCCTCACTTTCAGGGTTATAGGCAAGGGCCCCCCAGGTTTGCAAAGGATCCCACCCTGCTATATACATAGTGTTTGTTCTCATCAGCTTAGTTTCCAGATCCTCAGTACTAGGCTTCACAACCTCATAACTCCTTCATTCTGTGTGCCTACAAACCCAGCAGCACAGGGATAATGTTCAGCTCACCTCACGGAAGATGTGGACACCTCTACTACTGAACTTGGTTTGGTCTTGGGCTGATCTTTTCTCCCTGTGCCCCATTCCTCTTGATTGGGATGTAAATGTTTCCTCTGTGCCATGGGAGTATGAAATTTTCTTGTTATCTTACAGGGGCTCATAGCTTGAAACTGTGAAGCCACTTTGGGGACTTTTGAAGTTAGATTAAATATATTACAGTACTTGGGCATAGGCTGAACCTGGGAAAACATTGCCCAGGCAGCTGTGTTCCACGAGGACACCCCTAGGTGCTCTATTTTTTCCCGAGCACTCTTCTTTCAAAGGAATATTTTCATATGAGGTGTCAGGTTCATGGACCTTTGATGGGTGGCTCTTTCCCTCATGGTGCTTTTCCACTAGTCCCCAAGTCGGGGTACACTATCAGGCACTAAAGTCTGCAACAGCTACAGTTGCTTTCTCTGCAACCACCCGATCTTCAACTTTCACTGGGTTCAAGCTCTTCGCCTCTCCACTTTCTGCTCGGAATTCCTGCTGTAAACTTGGATAAAAACAGCAACAACCTTCCAACAGCCTGAAATTCAACTGTCTTGAAATTACTCTGCCAAATAAATTAATCCATTAGTTTTAAATTCAGCCTCATTCAGATTTTCAGAACATAGCCATATGTTCTGAAAAAATATATAGCCATAACCACTTTCTAAAGTTTCCACAGCTTCTCCAAATGGTGTCACAGTCTGAGACTCAAGTGTTCAGACACAGGAGCCTATGAGAGGCATTTTACACTCAAACAGAGCAGTGTGTTTGGTGGAGGGGGTTGGGGAGGACAAAAGAATAAAAAATTGCTTTTGGGAAGGTAATTCCTCCCATGTTTGAGAAAATACATACTATAGTACAGTTAAAATATCAATCAAAGAAAATCTCTCCATTATTTCTCCTAGTGACAAAATCCACCAATTTGTCAATCCCATAATCAATAACTGGTGTCCACTGAGCCCCCATGTACTAGGCGCCAACCAGAGACTCCAAGATGGTAAATCAAGCCAGACAAGTGGTGCCTACTCTCATGGAATATACATGGGGTTGAAGGATCAAGCAATAAACAATCAACAACTATGTAACACCTTTATCAAAACTATAACAAACAATAATGAAAGCAGGGCATGAAACTAGGAAAGCGGGATTATATTTTCAACAGAGGAGACTTTTCCAGAAGGATGACTTATGAACAGTTATTTGAGTAAACTGGGGAAGAAGACTGTCAAGACTCAGGAAAAGAGAACTCCAGGTAGAGTAGATAGCAAGTGTAAGGACCTGAGGCTGGAGCAGGTTTGAACCAGAAGACCAGGGAGGCCAATGTTATCAGGCTGAATGAGGCTTAAAAGGAAGACATAAAGATGAAGCCAAGGATGGGGCAAAGCAAGCCCCATGGGGAGCAGCAGAGACAATGTTGTGGCTTGAATATGAAATACCCTCCACCAGACCATGTATTGGGGCCCTGGTCACCAGCTGGTGGCCTTTGGGAACATGATTAGATCCCAAGAGCTCTGGCTTAATGAGTGGATTCACCCCTTAAAGGGTTCATAACGTGATGTCTTTGTTGGAGGAGTAGGAGGTAGGTCTACTTGGAAGAAGTAGTTTGCTGGGATATATCTCAAAATGCCCCATCTTGTTCCCAGGCCCTCCCCCCTCTGTTCTAAGTTGGCCATAAGATGTCAATCAGCTCTGCTCCACCCACATGCTCCTGCCTCATGCTCTGCCCAAGACAGTGGAGGATTATGGGTGAAACCTCTAAACCGCAATGGAAGGTGGACCCTTCGTCCCCGAAGTGGTCTTGTCACAGACACGTGTAGCCCTCTTCCTCCGTTAACCTCAGATGAGTTCAGCTTGCTGAGATGCCGGTTCAACGCCCCCATGCTGAGGACCTGTGATGCCCACAGGTCTGTGGGTAGGAGGCTGTGGGAGAAGGAGTGACGGCCCTGCAGTGACTGTGGAGTGACAAAGGATGCCATGGGCACTGCAAGATGGCGCAGTCCAAATAGCTGACTCTGTTTTGAACTAACCAGAGTTAAGCTAAGCGTCTCATTTGAACTGATAGAAATGGTGGAAGGACTGGAGAAAAGGTAATTAATAAATGAATGAACTAATTTTCTGTGTGTGGTACTGGAGTTTATATTCAGAGCCTTGTATGTATTAGGCAAGCCTTGTACTCTGCAGACCTACATCCTCAGTGCTCGGCTTTTTGAGAGTAAGTCTCACTGTGTACACAGATTGGACTCAAACTCACAGTCCTCCTGCCTCAGCTTTCCAAGTTCTGGGGCTACATGAATGTACCACCATAGCTAGCTTTAGTTCACTGATATGGTGGTTTGAATAAGAATGCCCCCATGGGCTCATATATCTGAATGCTTAGTCACCAGGGTGTGGCACTATTTGAAAGGACTAGAAGGATTAGGAGGTGTGGCCTTGTTGGAAGAGTGTCAGTGGGGGTGGGCTTTGAGGTTTCAAAAGTCCACATCAGACCCAGTGCCTCTGTCTGTCTGTGGATTAGAATGTAGCTCTCAACTACTGCTCCAACACCACGTCTGCCTGTATGCCGCCATGCTCCTTACCATGATGATAAAGGACTAAACCTCTGGAACTGTAAGCCAGCCTCCAGTTAAATTCTTTCTCTTATAATAGAGAAAACATGTCCTGGTCATGGTGTCCCTTCACACCAATAGAAAAGTGACTAGGACAGCTAATAAGAGCAAAGATTCCAACGTGCTGTATGAACATCAGGCCGTGAGAACAAAGCTGAGCAGAGAGCAAGACCAGGCATCTGCCATTGCGAGCTTGTAGCCAATATTTCCTGCAAAAACGTGCAGTTCTTACTGCAGGGAGAATTGTTCGGGACGCTCGTGTGTGCTTGCAGGGAGAATTGTTCAGGAGACTCGTGTGTGCTTGGGCCTTTGTGGACAAAGAGATGGCCAACTAAGAGCTGAAGAAACATTGGAATCACTGTGGGAAGGTGATGGGGTGGGCTAGAGAGAATGCAACTGCAAAGATCTTGTAACTTAAGGACTTAGGAGGAGAGTCCTGGAAGGGTAGTTCCCAGGCCCAGCCACCTCCAGGGCACATGAAGGACATGAGACTGGGGTTCGAGAACTAGTGAAAGTTGTTGGCTTGAGGAGAAGGCAATGGCACAGAGTTGTTGGGACCTGAGAATGGGGGAAAGAAGTGAGAGTGAATTAGGAGATCGCACACAGGCGCTTCTGCTGAAAACTGATGGAGTAGAGGAGCTGACGGTGGGGGTGTTAGGACTGGAAGAGAAAACATGGCCATGCTCAAGACACAGATTTAAGAAGCTTGTTTCTGATAGGTGTGCTCATGTGACTTGTTTCAGCCAACGAATTGTGAGCAGAAGTTTGGGGTAGAGGCTTTAAGGGGTGGTGGGTGACTAGTTCTGATATTTGTCTATCATGTCAAATTCTGGCTGTTTACTCATCTTAGGTTTCTGTGTGGGAGAGCCCCAGAGCAGAGCCCAGATGGCCTACTGGATCTAGAACATGAGGCAGAATCATCAGAAACCCCTGAGATGGTGCAAGGGTTTGTCTACGCACCAGAATCAAACCTGTCCTACAGAGACAAGAGGGGAAAAGATGTAGCTAGGGAAAAAAGACATGAGAGGTAGTTGTCCAGAGTTGACTTCCGGCTCTCCAGTACAACTGAGCCTCACTAGTGAGCCTCCCGCTCCCAATTCCAACCGATGCTTTTCAGCTCGAAGCCAAGGAAAGTGAGAATGCCCTCTGCAAGCGTGATATTGAATGGCAGTGAAGTACTTGAAAGAGGAAACATGCTCTGCAAGGGCTCCACATTGTTATTCAGCACAGATGTCTGCATGCACTTGACATAAAAAGATTCAATTAAGCTGCCTGGCCACTGTTTCATGATACAACCATCAGACTTGTTCTAAAGGGTCAAAGCATGATGGGAATATTTAACTCCTGGTGGGAGCGGAGAGTAATTGGAGCAAGCTGGAAGATGTTTCAGGATCTGAAGGATGTGGTGATCATTTAGCAGAGGGGCTCATGGGCAAGACTGGCCGTAGGGGAATAATGACCTGAATGTGTTTGTCAAAGGAGCCTAGGGCCATTGAACCCTCTGCAAGGACAGACTGGAAAGCTCAGAAACCCCAGTTGCTTGTGTGTGGGCACTGAGCCTGAGAAAACTCATGTGGGCACCACCAGCTAAGATAATCTTAGAATTTAGGAGGATCAGAGTTCAAAGCCAGCCTGAGCTACATAAGATGACAACAAAATAGACAGACACATCCAGCCCCTGCCTCCCACCCCCCCCCCACACACACCATTAGCATTCCTTGTACATCAGTATTGCAGATGAAAATATTAGTTGGGCGTGAATGCCTTTAATCCCGGCACTCAGGAGGCAGAGGCAGGCAGATCTCTGAGTTCGAAGCCAGCCTGGTCTACAGAGCAAGTCCCAGGATAGCCAGGACTACACAGAGAAACCATGTCTCAACGCCTCCCCCTCCCCCACCCAAAAAAGTGTTGTAGGTCTGGGAAGCTGAGCTGGAAGCTGAGAGCTCTCTGACTCAGCGCTATAGTCCTCTACTTCCTGTTTTCACTGGACTATGGCACTCAGTCAATGCTGGATGCCCTGATTACCAGAATGAAGGTGAAAAAATATAATATAGAGAAGAAGAAGAAAGCTTGCTTTAGGTGTCAGAGACAGGGATGACAACAAATGTCCTCAGGTGACAGGTAAGTATGCCAGGCCTAAGGACCTACCTGCAGCTGGAGGCTATAGGAAGTGGAGTTGCCTTTCGCTCATACTGGTATTGACATGTTCAAAATGATATATGGTTGATGTGTTCATTTACTTATTTATTTTTGCCATACTGTGAGGGGAGGGGAGGGGGTTGTTGAACTCAGGGCATGGTGTATACCAGATAAGGCCTCTACCACGGAGCTACATCCCAAGCCCTAAAAGGAAAGTGGGCTCTGGAGCAGGGAGGCTTGGGGAGGGGACATAATCAAAGGAGTCTCATCTAAGTCACCCTGAGGACCTGGCTAGCAGAAGCACAGAGCACTCCTGCTCTGTTCACTGCAGGACTCCACACTTGCCTGTCTACTTCCCATCGTGCATTTCCACACTCAATTTCAATTTCATACTGCTTTGGAGCAGCGGTTCTCAACCTTCCTAATGCTGTGACCCTCTAACACAGTTCCTCATGTTGTGGTGACCCCCAACCATAAAATTATTTTCATTACTACTTCATAACTGTAATTTTGCTACTGTTATGAATCATAATGTAAATATCAATGTTTTCTGATGGTCTTAGACGACCCCTGTGAAAGGGTCGGTCATTCGACCCCCAAATGGGTTATAACCCACAGGTTGAGGACTGCTGCTCCAGACAGTTCTGTTTATTCTTCACATTCTCTGGACTTCTGGAAGAGGACTTGGAGGGGCTGCCACTTTGGCCCTGACCTGCTCCTGCAGTGAGTCAAGTCCGGGAGGCGGTACGGGGATTGTCCAGCCATGGCCCCAATCTTCTAAGAGCCCCACTTAGCACAGGGAAACATCAATGTCCCAGCTACCATCCATGTGAGGCTACAGAGCTCAGCCCTGAGGCACATCTCCATGTTCTCTTCTCCTTTCCCCAAGCCTACATGGAAAACTATTTCTAGAAACTATGTGCCTCTTCCTGGCCTCCCTGGTCACTCATGCCAAAGCAACATGGAGACTTATTATTAATTATAAAAGTTTGGCCTTAGCTTAGGCTTGTTTCTAACTAGCTCTATAATTTAAATTAACCCATATTTTTAAATCTACATTCTTCCATGCACTTGTTACCTCATCTCCATTTTGCCCATCCTAATTCCTCCACATCTGGCTGGCTACTCTGCCTTTCTTCTTCCTAGAGCTCTCTGTTCTCAGAAGTCCCTCCTAACTTCTTCCTGCTTAGCTAATGGCCATTTAGCTCTTTATTCAATCAATCACAGTGACACATCTTCACACAGTGTAAAGGAATAGTCTGCAACAGCAATTGTCATTTTGCAACTTGAAAACTACTGCACTTTGGTTTTAGGCCCTCAGGATTAAGCCCAGGGGCTGGTGTATGTTGAGCATGTATTCTACTCCTGAGCCACCACTTAGGTCTGTCGTAACTATACCATCAGCACCCCTAGACCCACGATTCCGATTCTCTCTCCACAGGGACAGCAACAACGGCGTGTTTGCCGGTTGCCACAGCCTGCTTTACTCACCTCTGAGCTTGCACCATCTCAGGAAGAGAAAAAGAGGGTCTTGGGAGATCCCGTCGCCATCCACCAATCGGCCTCATGTTTGCAGCAAAGGCCCTTTGCTCTGCACCTTTTTGTCAAAGTCTTTCACTGGGCTTCTGGGGTCACCCTGCCACCCGCCAATTCCATACCCCAGTGCCCCTTCTTGATTGACAACAGTTTTTCTGTCATCTCCTCTGTCTCTATTACATGAGGGACTCCTAACTCTGAGTAATGATATCTACCTTGTGATCATTCGAAATCACCATGAAAACACACCTCTGGATTCATCTATGAACGTTTCCAGAAAAGTTTAACGAAATAGGGAAGCCTCGCTTTGAATGTGGTGACATTATTTCATGGACCAGGGTCTCAGACTGAATAGAACAGGAGACAGCAAGCTGAGCACCAGCATTCACCTCTCTCTGCTTCTCGACTGGACTCCATGTGACCAGCTGCACCATGCTCCTGCTGGCCTGTGTTCCCCTCCATAGTGGACTGTATACCCTGAAATGATGAGCCAGAGAAAACCCTTCCTTGCTTAAGTTGCTGTGGCCAGGATGTTGTCACAGCAGTGAGCCAAATAACTAATACACCCCCCTCCATCACCCCCGTGGCTTTGAACTCCTTAAGAACAAAAGGATGGTGTGGCTATAACAAAGAATGGGGCCTGGGAAGGAGGCTGCCTTGAGAATGAAGCAGGACACCATCCAGCATCTTCAGACAAGGAGTCCTTGCAGTGATGGACTGCAAGGCTCAATGCAGTCTACACCCTTTGCCCAGCTCCCCAGGCCTCTGTTGTCTGTGTTCCTTTCTCCTTAGAGCATGCTGACTCTCGTGGCATGGCTGTTCCTGCTGCTCTGGCTTCCGAGTTCTTCAACAGGCCAAGGAGGTACTGACCTCAGTGCCTTTGCACCGCTTGTTGCCTGTGCCTGGAATTCTGTTCCCTCAGATACCTAGGTGGCTGACTTCCCTCCCTTCCTCAAGCCTCTGCTTGCACACCATCCCAGAGAAGACTTCTCTGCTCCTCCTATAAAAACAGCCACCTTGCTGTAGCATTTATTCCCTCCGCCCTAGTTTTTCTGATGCTCTGTATCACCTTCATGCCATTATCTGTGTTCTTGTGCACATGTGGATCACGTGTCTCTCACTAGACTGTGAGTTGCTTGAAGGCAGACATTTGCTCTGTTTTATTCTCGACTGCATCCCCAGTGCTTATGACAGTACCGGCATACAACAGTCTCAGTAAATACTTGAAAATGCATATATGCACAAATAAAGAAATATTGAGCTCCAGACACTCAGCACACTTCCCTCTCCACCAGCCTTGGGGTAAAGACAAATAAAACTGTGACAATTACATTCTCATCTTGACATACCCTCAAGTCCCAGATATGTATTAGTAACAAGGATAACAAATATTAAGCACTGACTGTACACTAAGAACTGTATGCATATTTACCTATTTGGTAAATGAGGTGAGCAGAAAGGTTGCATGTTTGCCCAACATCGTACAGCTGCGGAGAAGCAGAGTGGAGATTTTAACCAAGCCATCTGTCTCTGGAGTGGAGAGGGGCAACAAAGGTTCTCAGGCCACCTCCAGCCCATTGTGTGTTTGTTTGCAGCCTGCAAGCTAAAAATGGGCCAGTTTTTCCTTCCTCGATTGCTTCTTTATTTCCAATATATTTTTAAATTGTATTTGTTTATTGTCAGTGAAGAGGATTGAACCCAGGGCCTTGTATGTGATGGGCAAGGGCCCTCCCACTAAGCTGCATCTCCAGCTATAACATTTTTAAATAATTAGAAAAGTATGCAACCGGGACTGTATGTGGTCCACAATGCCTGAAACTGGAAGAGGTGGCGGAAAAAAAAAAAAAGCCAGAGATCAAGTGATACAGCCAGGGCTGTACTTAAGAGATGAGCACAAAAGCACAACGGGAGAGGCCTCTTACACTTAGTCCTAGCTCCTTGTTCTCGGCAGCCTCAAAAGGCAGCAGCTGAGTCTTGAGGTGCACTGGGTTCACACCACCCAAGGTCAACAATTCTTAGCCCTGCAGGGGGCCCAGAGGAGGCTAGCTTTCCCCTCCCCCTCACTTCTGGCTCCTTCGGGTCTTCCCCAGCCTGACAGAAGATCTGTTTCTTCCCCTCTCGATCTAACTCCTCACACCACTGCTGCTCACACACGCCTGGGGACCACTGGATCTATGCTGTAAGAGAAGGGTAGCACAGACTGGATGTGAGCTGAGCAAGGGGAGCACAAAGCCTCCAGTTTCCTCCCCACATCACACAGGAAGATCTGGACCATGTCGGGAGTCTGCAGGGCTGTTTGATGTTCCCCTTCCTGCTAGTACCAAGCAGGATGGAAGAGGGCTTCACCTCCTCCATGCAAACTCACAACAGCAGGCTTCCACTCATGCTTGACGTGAATCAGAGATGAAAAAACAGAGACCATGCTTGACGTGAATCAGAGATGAAAAAACAGAGACCGGAGAGAGGCATGATTGTCGTCTGTAAGCTCTCAGGACAAAGAGACCCTTTAAAACCAACTACAGGGCATGTTAAAGAGCTCACAAATACCCCAAAAGGGCATATCCACAGGGGAGCCTACATCTGTACTGGGGCCCATTCAGGTGGGGTTAACACACACACACACACACACACACACACACACACACACACACACACACACACACAAGCTGGTATTTCTGAGAGACAGGACTCCGGCATTAACAGTTGTGTTTGTCAGCTAGGGTACCAGGTCTGAAATGTCCCAAGACTCTCTTGACGGACTTGCATTTACGGTCCAATTTGTGGCATGTGCCAATGGTTTGTGACAAGCCCAAGAATAGGTATGTAAGAAGTTAGTAGTGGCTATCCTGGCCTAAACCTAAGAGAAAGTGTCAGCCTCTCTCCTTGTCTCCCTCCCCTCCCCTCCTCTCTTCTCTCCTTTCTTCCCTTCCTCCTCTCTTCTCTCTTCCCCTCTGTCTTTTTCCCCACCTCTCCATACTTCTCACCGAGGCTAGGAGGATATATATATATAAAGATATATATATCTTTCCTCCTCAAGCTGCTTTTTATCATATATATATATATATATATATATATATATATATATATATATATATGATATGCAGTTCCCTGAGATTTCGGGTTAAAACCTTGGGCTAATTCTATGGTAGCAGTGGTGCTGGGACAGTCAAAGATGCCAACTTAAAATCAAAGCCATTGTGTCCCAGCAATTCTTTGATGCTCATACTGACCACACTGGCTGCCAAAAATTATCTAGGAACTGCAGCTGGAATAGATGCAGACACGATCAAAAAGGAAAATCAACATCTTTTCTAGAGAAGGAAATCAAATAGGACTCTATGGTTAGCTTTCGTTGCCAACTTGACATGACCTGTGACTGTGAACTGGGAAGAGGGAGCCTTCATGGAGTAGTTGCCCAGATTGACCTGTGGCCATGTCTGTCAGAGATTGTGTTGACTGATAATTGATGTTGATGGGCCTAGCCCACTGTGGGCAGCACTGTCCCTAGTCAGTTGGCCCTGGGCTGTATAAGAAAATTAGCTGAGCAGGAACCAGTGAGTGACCCAGTAAACAGTATTCCTTCATGGTTTCTGCTTCAGTTTCTGCTCTGACTTCTCTCAAGGATGGACTGTGACCCGAAAGTATAAGCCAAATAGTCTCTTTCCTCCTCAAGCTGCTTTTTGTCAGAGTCTCATCATAGCAGCAGAACAGGAACAAGGGCAGACACATGAGGTCACTCTCCTCACTGAACCCTGTGCTTAACCTTTTCCCTTCCTTTTTTTGTTTTTGTTTAGGTCAGTCTCTCTATGCAGCTCAAACTCAGCTGGAGCTTACTACACAGCCCAGGTGCGACTTGAATTCATGAGCCTCTGCTTCAGGCTCCAGAGTGCTGGGATGATAGGCATGTATCATCATCATACCTGGCCTGCTTGAGTGCTTTGTGGCAAGATATTTTTAAATCTTCACAGGTAGGAACTTTATTGTTGTTGCTTTATAGACATAACTAAGGGAAGTAAATTACTTGCTCAAGGATACTCTGTTAGGGAGCAATCTTGCAACCCAGTGCCATCTGACCTTAAGATTCAAACTTTTCCTGGATAACATAGGCTGGTATTCACCTTAAGGCAACCGTGTAGCTCCCAGACAGTGCACATGTGTAAACAGGCTCCTGGTGAGCCTGACTGGCCTTTGAAAATATAAGAATAACCTAGACTTGATGTCCTTCTGGACTCGGATTATGAAGCTGTCCACTCTGCCGACAGGAAGACCAGGCCAGAGGTAATCGTCTCCTGCCGTTGCTATACAAACACCCAGCATGCTCTGGGGTCAGCTTCAGTTTCACGCTCTCACCTGACCCCTCACCAGCATAGCCTGAATGGCCAGTAGACATGTCAAATTCATCATGATCCTCTACATGCTTGCTGTTTCCCCTTCAGAACTCTCCCCACCCTTACCAATCTCCCTTCTCCTGACAAATGGCACCACCAAACCTCCAGCCCAAAGCTTTAGAAGTAGCCAAATAGACTCTCTCTACCAGTAGACCTCACACAAGGCTGGGATGGGCCCATCTGTGTTTGGAGATGCTCTTAAGAAGCAGTGATAGTGAATGGGGAAGCAAGACAGGAAGGAAGTGGGTATATTGTCATTGTGAGCAGCTAAGGCTTTGCACTGCCAGGGACTCTGGGGACCAGTGGAGATCTCAGGCATCGGAGTTAATTCCCCAGGATGTGGGGGGGAGATGACTAGGCTATGGAAATACTAGCTCCCACCAGCTGAAGTAGAGGCCACCCTGGGGTTCCTTCAGGCCTGCCTTGGGCTTATGGATATATGGACAGGCAGAGAGTGATCCAGCAATCAGGGGAAGCCTTCAGACAACAAGATGCTTAGATTGGTACCAGAAGTGGGGGCACAAGTGTAAGGAGAGTATAAGATGTGTCATTAACAATAGTGGTAACAGAATCTCTAACATAGGTATCCCCTTCTCACACTGCATAGCCCAGGGGCCGTTGCAAAATCTGAAGAATCTGCTTTGAAAATGTAGTCTAGAAATAACTGGTTTTGTTTTTGTTTTTTTGCAAAAGTTTAAGCACCAGTCAGCTCTTCTGTGTATAGCTGTGTTAGGCCTCCCCAAGAGTCTCCCTGTAAGTCATCCCACTTCCCTCAGGGAATGGTAAGAAAAGGGAATAGAGATCCTGAAGCTCTGTGAAGTCCTGTGAGATTTGTGGAGCCCCCATGGATGCAGGCAGCATCAACAGTGGTAAGCCACTGTCCCTTCTGCAATCACATTGTTCTGCCTGTCCTTATGTTAGGGTGTGTATATGGTGTGTGTGGTGTGACACCAGATTCCCTTAGGTTCTACGTATATAACCCTGGCTTCTTCATGTCTTGCCTCTGGAAGGTTCCAGGGTCTGCAGGAGAGCAAAGGTACCTGCATATTTGCTTTCTGTCTACGTCCTGCCAGTGCTGTGGGAATAAAGCCACGCACCCTGTTCCACAGAGAGGAGGGGCCTCTGGGACCCTGCACCTTTGCCTGGCTTCTTCCCCTTTCTGCTTTCCCTTACCACTGTCTTCTGAAAGTGCTTCCTGAACGAATCCGTGCCTAGAAGCCTTGTCTCAGCATCTTCCGGGGGAAATACGACCAAAGGCACTCATTGTTTATTTCCTCCACCTGTAAGTTCTTGAGGGCAGGGAGTTTTCTTCAGTTTTATGTTCTCAGCAACTGGAACAGTGCCTCGCATACAGAAGGAGCTCAATAAATAGGTATTGAGTAGCTGCATAAATGCATGCTCATAGGCAGAAATAAATCGGCACTCTTTCTAAAGAGTGCTTTCTCCATTCCATTTTACGAGCCCCTATATTACTAAGGCCATCAAAAACACAAAGTTGATGATCAGTTGGTATTTATTGATCAATTCTTACAGCCCTTGTCTGCTCTACTTGGCCACTTCTTTTTAGGAGTGTGTCATGACCTCCCACCAGTTGTCAGCCCTAATGGTCTAGCCCTGAGGGACTCAGAGCTAGACAGATCCCAGACAAATAGGGAAAGGGCCACAGATAGACCATCAAGATGACAAACTTTCAGTTCTTCCCCACCTTCCTGACAGACACAGGCCTAGCAGGTTTTTCTCCTGCAGTCAGGGCTTGGGTCATGCTAACAGGTCCAGGCTGGCTGGATATGCTCAAGGCACATTTTAAACATCTTTACCTGGTGCTATGAGCCTGTCAGCTCCCTTTCATTGTTTAAGTTGACCAACTCAAAATTAGGGGACAGGGACCTGCCCAGTGCCACAACACATAAAACCCCTAGCCTTCTGGGGAAAATAGATTTTGGTCCCACCATCAGAGTGTGTGTGTGTGTGTGTGTGTGTGTGTGTGTGTGTGTGTGTGTGTGTGAGAGAGAGAGAGAGAGAGAGAGAGAGAGAGAGAGAGAGAGAGAGTGAGAGAGTACATTTTTAAGTGTGTGAGTGTATATATGTGTGAAAGTGTGTGTGTTTGAGTGTATGAGTGTATGTATGAGTATGCATGTGAGAAAGAATGTGTGTTTAAGTGTGTGTATGTGTGCATGTGTGTGAAAGTGTGTGTGTTTAAGTGTGTATGTATATGTATAAGTGTGTGTGTTTAAGTGTGTATGTATATGTATAAGTCTTCTTCACTTGTAATGAAGTTTGTTACCTGTTGCTACCTGCTGTGCTTGAGATTTTTGCCTACCTTTTAATTCCTCAACTGGAGGAGAAGAGGAACTTATTCAAGACCCCTAAATAGTAATAGAGCTACCTGGCTTCTCTCCCTCTCCTTCTTAAGTCGTGGTCTCAGAGTGGGCTCTCAGCACAAGAGTGCTGAACTGCAGCACGTGTTTGGGTCCATGGTGCAGCAGATAGCCTCTCTGTCATCCCTCTGCCACCAGACTCTGGGCCGGCGTGCTGGCCACCCTGCAGCATGATGAAATTATCCCTTCAAAGGAACCTGAAGTCCCAGATGTCTGAGTCTTAGACTCAGAGTCAGCAATTAGAAAGAAGAGACCATGGAATGGTTTTACTGAGACCTGCCATTCAGAAAGAGCGTGATACTGGGCTCCCTAAGAGGAGAAAATACCACGGAAGGAACATTTAAGCTTTCAAGAGACTGGAGCCAAGCATGGTGGTGCACACCTGTGGTCCCAGTACTTAGGAGATAGAGGCAGGAGGACTGAAGGCTGTGAACTATTTGGGCCCACAGGTCAGGGCAAGACATTGGTGGGATTTGTCTTAGTTTGAACTGTTATTATGTAATGGAATGCTAAGTGACTTGAACAACAGAAATATACCTCTCAAGTTCCTGAGCCAGGAAGTTCAAGGCGAAGGTGAAGCCGAGCTGAGACCTCTCTCCCTGCTTTGTGGATAGTCACTTCATGTGGCAGAAAACAAGCCATTGTTTTTCAGCCTCTGAAGTGAACATCCATTCCCTTATGAGAGTTCTACTTTCTTGGCCCAATGATTTCCCAGAGACCCTACCCCCTAAAGCCACCATACTGGGCATAGAGTACACCAGAGGAGTTGGGAGGTGGGCATGGGTTGTTAGTCCATAGCAGAATTCAAGTCCTACCACACGGACAACATTCTCTTCATAGCAGGTGCTGTTCACAGGTTTTATGTGTATTCACTCATCAGTCCCTCACAACGCTAGACAGACTTTTGTGGGTCTGGAACCGTGGGGAGGTCAATGAGGCTAATAAGGCCTCCTTAAGTTTTATACCCTACCCTTTGTGCTTCTGTGTCTTGAGCTGGTCCTAGAGGTAAGTAGTTCTGTCATGCCCATTTTATAGACAAGAACACTGAGACAAAAAAGGGCGAAAGGTCACACACTGGGTCAGTCTAGCTATATGAAATGTCTCTCCCAGAAGCACTTGGGAAGAGATTGGTCCCTGGAAGCTCTGACCTGCTGGGCTAGGGAGGCTCTTGGAGTGGGGAGGGGGGCCACTTCTCAGGGAGAGTCTAGCCTTCACCTAGTCCATTTTCTATTACTGAAAGTAAAAGTCCAAGGCTGGGAATTTACAAAGAAGAAAAGTTTATTTGGCTCTCAGCTCTGGAGGCAGGGAAGTCCACGGTACCACAGCATCTGAAGAGGACCTCACGCTGTCATCATTAATGTGTCACTGAGCATCACCTCCCATGGTGAGCCAGAGAAACCAGGTAATTCAGGCATGTCCTCCTCTTCTCATAAAGCTATTAATGCCCAATATTAAGAAAGCAGAACCAGGAGGATCACCACAAATTCAAGGTCAATTTATTTTTCACAGTGAGCTCTAGACTGGCCAGGGGTACAGTAGGAAGACTTTGCTTGAAAAATATAAAAAAGAAAGCCACTGTCACCATCATAGGTACCCACTTTCCAGACCTCCAATCTAATGCTAATTATGGCACGGCTCCAAGTTCATCAAACATAAGAATATGGACTTAAGTTTCCACACATGACGTTTCTGGACAGGACCAAACTTTAGCAGCCCATGGGGCAGAAAGACGCCTAATCTTAGGTTCTGAGGTCTTCTGGGTAGAGAAATTCTCCTGAGAGAGTCAGGGTCCTGAGAATGGGGGCAGACATTGGGAGGCTTTAGGAAATGTGGACAGGGAAAGTTCCTGGAGGACTGGTAGGTAGAAGGGGCCTGCCTCTAGAAGAGGATGACAGCTACCTGTACAAGAGAAGGATCTAGGAGATGTCAGGGGATGGGGAGGTCGGGGTAGGAAGAGAGGAGTGCAAGAAAGCCTACAGGACTGTCTGAAGTGGCCCAGGAGGTGGGGGGGGGGGCAGGGGGGTTAACATGGAGAAGACAGAGTGGTGGGGCGGGGGGAGGGGGAGGGTTTTGTTTTTGTTTTTAACTCAATGGGCCAGAAGAAGACTCCAGGGCATGTTGGTCACAGAAGCAAATGGGAATCTGGGAGAGTCTGAGCCCAGGGACTGCAGAAGACCCTGAGGAAGATTAGGGTCTGCCAAGGTTTAGGGAACAGGAGCACTAGGTCCTCGTAGGATGAAAGAGGTTCAGAGAGAGTGTGAGGTCACAGCATGGAGGAAGAAGTGTCTGGGTACATCTGGGACAGAGTTCTAACAGGAGGGCAGGGCAGGAGAGCATTATTGAGTTAGGGCACAGATTCTTACGATGTCATGTCATTCAGTTCAGAGGTTCAAAGAAAAGTTACCAACACTAAAAGTTTTCTGAAAGCATAATGACTAACAAATAATTTAAAAAATCAAGTGTAATGTATCCAGGATGTTTCTGGCAGCTTTGGTTCCTGTTGTACCATGTGACTGGATGGCAGGCTCTGTTCTGAACACACATGCACACTTTATACATTATGTGGCTCCAGGAGCCTGAGCCCTGTCTGACCCCTCAGCTCAGGCATGAGACTATTGTATGTGATGATTTACAGAGTTTTTAAAATTGTGAATACAATGTTTTCAGCTCTAGGAGCACAATGATTTG
The DNA here is from genome assembly GCF_949786415.1 of Peromyscus eremicus. Taxonomy (NCBI): domain Eukaryota; kingdom Metazoa; phylum Chordata; class Mammalia; order Rodentia; family Cricetidae; genus Peromyscus; species Peromyscus eremicus. The sequence goes on from NC_081420.1 coordinate 134,068,628, forward strand.
ATTAACTGAAAACAAAGAATATTTTCCTACCCTATTCCTCAGCACATGTCAAATTAGTAAATATTTGGATTGTATTGTGTTAGAATATTTGATTTTAAAAATTGTTATTTGAGTTGCCAATTTGAGCTTCATTAAAAAGATCATTAAATGAATCTTGGCTTTGGGATTAGGAAAGAATTTTGAGCAATTTCTGAAATAGCCTTGAACATGTTTCTGCCACTTTGTACTAAATGTTTATGCAAGTGGCTTTCTCAGCACTGATTATTATAGAATCAAAATATTGATCAACTCTGAAAACTGTTGAAATGCTCTGTCTTGTAATATCAAATACTCAGCCAAGGTTTAATGCTCCTTTTTCATTTTACTTTTTAGAAAGAATAGCTTGTTGACTGTATTGTAAGGGTCAGTAGGATAGGCCTGAAGCCAATAATTAATTCTTTAAGTCAATATAAACATATTCATCTCATTACTATGCAAATTTGTTTTCCCCTCTAATAAATGATAAAATGATATGTCCATATAAATTGCTTTAAAATAAAGTCCTTTATAATTTGTTATTAGTAAACATTTGGTTTGCAGACATATTTTATATTTCTATATAGTTAGGGCCAAATAGAAATTTCTTGGGTGAAAAGGAATCACAAGAGGGAAAAGGCTGAGGCCTGACCTAGGATGGAAGTGAAGCTCCTGAGAAGATAGGATAAAGAGTCGAAGGTGTGCTGAATGTGGGGGCATTTGGCAATGCTTGTGGGGAAGCACGTTGGAAGCAGGAAAGAAGAAGCCTATGGGAGAGGTGTTGGGGCCAATGGATGAGGGACCATCCAGGGAAATGATCAAGCTTCCTTAGCAACAGAAGTTTCTGTTAAGACCTCCCAAATACTAAGTGATGGTTAGCTTCCTTAGTTATCAATTTCACATAGTCCAGAATCACCTGGGAAGGGAGTCTCAATTAGGTTGTCCTGTGGGCTTGCCTGTGAGAGATTTCTTAACTGGGTTGGCTGAGGTGGGAAGAGCCACTGAATGTGGGAGGCACCATTCCATAGGCTAGGCCCTGAACGGAATGAAAAGATGAGAACAAGCTGAGAGTGTGATACATGCACTAGCTCATTGCTTTCTGTTCTAGACTGTGTATGTGACGGGACCCAATTGCTTTGGCTTCTTGCCGCCTTGACTTCCCCTCAGTGGTGGACTAGAGCCTGGAATTGTGAGCCACATAAACCCTTTCTCCTTTGAGTTGCTTTTGTCACGGTATTTTACTGCATCATCAGGAAAGGAAACCAAGACAATTAGAGACAGAAAGTGTCCAAAAATTACAAGGATGTAGAAGACATTAAAGCAGGCTTTTCTCTGTCTTTCTGTGTTGGTTTGGGAAATTGCTGGGTCGGTCAAAGGCATTTCCCCATTAGGAGAATGTCTGACTTAGTACAGGAGTTACCATTTTTGTTCACAAACAAGAGAGATTGAATTGACGTTAGGTTTGAGAATAGTGTGAGCTTCAGGAAACAGCACCACAGAGGTTTATTTTTCTCCCATTTGGAAGGGCCACATTAATGATCTGGGACTTCTTGGTGTCAGTGTCCTATGCCTTCTGCCATTGCTCTACACCGTCGCTGCATTATTCCAGATGGTTACCAGCACTCCAGCCTTTATGTATAGTTCCAGCCTGATGGAAGGAGGAAGATGAAAATAGCTTATCTCCTACTATAAACAATCCCCAATGTTGCATATCTTGCTTCTACATATGTCAGCTAACCAGAGTATAACTGTACAAATCATAGCTGCAAGGGAAGCAGGACAATGCAGGTATCCAACTATCTATTTAATGCCAAGCATCCATTGTATGAAGGGAGAACTGAAAATATATTGGGGGACAGAAAGAACCCTCTTCGCTGCCATATGGCTTGAAAAAGTGATCTTGAGATGGTATATTAGTACTATTACTGCCTAAGAATAAATCTCTAGACTTCACAGCTCAAATGCTTCACTAACACAGCTTCTAGAATCAGGAATACAGAAACAGCTTTTGAGTGCTGCTTGGTCAGTAACAGCCTACAGTCAAGTTGAGAGGGGACTTGGCAGAGTGTGGACACCAGTAGGCAGGGATGCTTATGATCATCTGAAGGACTGCCAACTACATACAGGTGAAAAAGACACAGAAACTGCACCCAGAGTCAGGAAGCCTGATTGGCCCTGGGCAACAGTGGCTCAAGATTAAAGAGTATATCTTAATCTATCTAGGCTGCCATAGAAAAAGACTAGGCAGCTGGGTGGTGGTAGCACACACTTTAATCCCAGCACTTGAGAAGCAGAGCCAGGTGGATCTCTGTGAGTTTGAGGCCAGCCTGGTCTACAGAGGGAGATCCAGGACAGGCACCAAAACTACACAGAGAAGCCCTGTCTTGAAAAACAAAAACAAAAAACAAAAAGAAAGAGAGAAAGAAAAAAAGAAAGGAAGGAAGGAAGAAAGAAAGAAAGAAAAAAAGAAAGAAAGAAAGAAAGAAAGAAAGAAAGAAAGAAAGAAAGAAAGAAAGGGAGAAAGTGTAGCAGGAATCTTAGAGAGTCTTATTAATAAAATCAAACCCGGGGCCAGTTATTGGGGTGAAATGCTGGATGGTCAAAGAGACAGAACAAGCCACAGCTAACCTCACCTGGCCAACCTCTCAGCTGGTCTTGTTTCTTCAGACTGGAAGCCTCTGTGTCCTCATATCCGAATGGCTCTCAGCTGAACTGTGCTGCTAGAAGCCTGAAAGCTTAACCAGGCAAATGCTTCTAGTTTCTGGTCCTCACGCCTTATATACCTTTCTGCTTTCTACCACCACTCCCTGGGATTAAAGGCTCGCTTTCTGGGATTAAAGGCGTGTGTCACCATGCCTGGCCGTTTCCAATGTGGCCTTGAACTCACAGAGATCCAGAGGGATTTCTACCTCTGGAGTGCTAGGATTAAAGGTGTGAGTGCCACCATTTTCTAGCCTTTGTATCTAGTGGCTGTTCTGTCTCTGACCCCAGATAAGTTTATTAGGGTGCACAATATTTTGGGGAACACAATACCACCACAAGAAAGAAAGAAAAAGACTAGGCAATGCTTGAGCTACATTCCTTATAGTTCTGGAAGGTTGAAAATAGAAGATCGGGCACTAGCAGATTTAGAGTCCTTTGAAGGTGTTTCTCATAGAGAATGCCTTCTTGTTGCATCATCAGCATGCACAAGGGACAAACAACAAGCTCCTTCATGACCTTTTTATATGCTTTATTCACCTCCCAAAGGCTCCACCTCTTGATACCACTATATATAAATATATACATATATATAATATATACTTTATATAAATATATTATATACCAAAGCCTATATATATTATACTTTATATACAATATATTATATACTAAAGCCTATATATTATACTTTATATACAATATATTATATGCTAAAGCATATATATATATATTTGGGAAGTGGGTACAAGCACTCAGAGCATAGAAAGGTACAACATCATGCTTCAGTCATAACCTTCTACTGCCATTTCAAGATGAAATGCTCATGTGATGAAGGCTAGTCCCCAGCCAGTCACTCTACAGAGAGGTGATTGATTGAGAGAGGACTGACATCATCAATACATTAATCCATTGATGAGTTCATAGCTGAATGGGCTATTAGGAGCTGGGGTAGGAGGAGGAAGCAGTTGACTGGAAGGTGTGACTTTGAAAGGTATGTCTTGTCCTTGGTGCCTTACCGTCCTTTTCTCTGCTTCCTGGCTGCCATGGGTAAGCAGCTTTCCCCTTCCATGCCTTTCCATGGTGATATTCTGCTGTGCCACAGACACAAAAGCAATAGAGCCAGCACCCAGCAAAATATTTCCTCCTTGAAGTTGTTTTCTCAAGTAGTTTGTCACAGTGATGGGAAACTGGCGTATCTTCTGGTACCAGCACAACCACTCCCAAGGGACAAGCCTGTCTACTGATTCAAAGAGGAGATGGCTGTATGACCGCTGCCCTCAATGGAGCACCAAGAGCAGTGAGTGTGCAGAGGCATCACTAGCTGCTCATAGATCCTGCTGGCCTTCTTGGGAGGAGATGCTGAGACAGTCTCACAGCACAGCCTAGGCTGGCCTTGAACTCACAGTCTTCCTGACTCATCTTCCCCAGCACTGGGATTACAGAGGGTCAGCACCATGCTTATTTGTTGCTTGCCTTTTATAGTATCTAAAGTGTACTCTCTGATCATTCCAGAGACTAACAGATTCCCTCATTTCCTGTTAGCTGAAACTGAGAACTCAACACTGTCTGTGTGGATGGACTGTTAGAAATGCAATTAAATGCTCGACTCCATAGTCAGATGCCAGCATGGAGCTTTTGTGCATGAGTGACTAAGTTCTTTCCTCAGAGGAAATTGTCTTCACTTTTATATTTTCTCAAGCACAGGGATTACTCAGATGACCATCTTTAGTGACCAGTAGACACGGGCTAATTTGTATAACCACTGCCCACGCAGGGAGGGACAATGGCCTGCAAAATACATTACTGGAGACAAGCTGCCATTGAATTTGATCTTCATATTCTAGTCTGTGACCCAGCAGTTGCACCAGAGCTTGGTTTAAGGGGGGTGGGTGGGGCAAGAAAACCCACACACATTCTTTCAATTTCTAAAGGGAAATTTGACTCGAGCTATAGAACAAAGGAAGAAGAAATAGAAGTAAAGGAAAATCAAAGAAAAAGTGATTTGGATTCAAGGGGATCAGATGTTTCATTTATTGCAGGTTGGAGACCTCCAGTCAGTCAAATGAAAGGCGTATTTGTATTCACATACCTACGAGGCAGAGGGAAAGCCTTGACTGGGGGCGGGAGACTTAAGTTACAGCAATCTTGCTGAGAGATAGAACCCACCTTCCAGGCTATCTGTTCCCAATAGTGAAGGTCTTCTGTATCACAGACCTGAGATGAAAGGGGGTGGTTCTGACGTCTAGGTCTGGAAGCCAGACACGGAAATTAGCGGCATTCTCAAAGAGCATGCAGCTGGGAGGTGGAACCCAGAATGGTGTGAGAGGAGGGTAGCTGCTTTCTCAAATGAAAAGATGCCAACATAACACAAAGAGCCCAAGTCCCTTCCGTGGGCAGATATGGATGGGACTCATGAAAGCATCTTCTGTCAGAAGGCAGGGCACTGGGGGGAGCACCCTGGTACTCTCTCTGTTTTGTACCATGATGGATGAGACTTGGTCTGCCTGGCTCTCATGCTAGGCACCTAGGAGGTATTTGATAAGTAGAAGTAAACGTGGGACAGCGTCTTAAGCCAGGGCCAGGTCACATACACCCTGAAGATGTGGTTTAAATTGATTACTCACATGCCTTATTTGTCTCACCTGGTCCCTATTCTTTCTACAGTCACTAGAATAGGAAGTCCATGATGGCAGAAATTTTAAATGTTGAGACCTTGGATAGCTCTTTCCCCTCTTTGGCCTCAGTTTTTAAAATACAGAGGTTACATGGCTGGAGATTTCTCCACTGAATGAATACAACTGATGGCTGGGTAGATGGGCTAAGATAATATTATGCAAGGCTGTAACATCAAATAGTCTCAAGGCAGTGCTGATGTCTTTCACAGCTCTCAGTGACTCCAAACCTCCACATGGAGAGGGGAAAGGTCACAGGCTCTCATCCTAACTAAATTTTATAAACAAATTTCTTTCTTTTGTGCTTATTTTTATTGATATCTTCCTACTTTTGGTAAGTGATTACATGTTCTCCTTGGAATAATTGATTTGGGGAAGAATTCTTTGTCAAATGTATAAAAGCAAATTTTGGCTGTAGTAAAGACACTATGAGTTGGGTATAAATACATCAGGCACGGCGAAGGTGAGGCAAAGCCTTCACTTTGGGGAAAACTGTCCCAGCTGACTTCCAAAATTCCTTCTAGAAACATTGGTCATCTCAAGTCTAGGCTTGTGCTGCTCTGATTGGCGTAAGACAACCCAGGAGCTTTTGGTGAAGAGAAGAGCCTTAGCTGTGCACAGAACTCTGGGGAAATGGCCATTTATCCAGACTTCAGATAGCTATCAAGGTTCTAACACATGCTTGCTACCGGGCCATTCAGCACTGTGGTTTCAGACGTCCAATAGGAAGCAGTCCCCACAGACTGTAGAACAATAGTGGAAAAAATAGGGGAAAATCTGTCATCTTGGAGTCTCTATTCTAGTGGTTTGAGGAAGCAGAAGGCATGAGCTAGGCAAATGGATACTCAGGTATATTCTTCAAGGCACACCCTCAAGTCATGTATGACCAGACTTGAGCTTGAGGAGAGTTCCCCAGGCTGGCCATCACCTGGCATGTCAGTCATCACTGCAGCATAGGGACCTGCTCTAGAGTTTTTTATATTGTTAGTAACTCCCTAGAACTATGTTCTGTAAGAATAACTCAGATAATTCCAATGGTTACCCAGGGTTGAGAACCACTGATGTGGACCAAGAACCCTTGAACATGTGTGTTTGGGCATTTGTTAAAGGCATCAGCCTTCTGGGTCCTGAAGTCACTAACTGTTTTCCAAATGAATTAACTAGAGAGTAAGTAAGTCAATATGCTGCCACTCATCCTAATGACAGAGTAGCGCCTGCTCTTTGCAAACTGATGCCAGGGGCTGTCATTATGTCTCTGAAGGGCTTGCTTCACTCAACCCTTACAGCCACCAGCAGGCAAGGTGGTGTCATCCACATTTCCTTTTCCATATGAGGAAACAGCTGTAGGGAGAGGTAGAAGCTTGTCTAGGGCCACCCAGAAATATTTATTCCCAGCTGCTGTGCCCTCCCACCTCCCTGCATGAGAGCCACATGCCTGTGTCTGGGCACAAGAGTTGGGGTAAAGGGTGTGAGCATGCGTGCTGGAGGTGGTAGCTCAGCAGTATAGCCCATGGTTAGCAGATAAGAGACCTGTGTTCAATTCCCAGCACCACCACCCCTAAATTAAAATAAGACAAAAACAAATAGGAAGAAGATGGGACTAGTCTTTACTCCCCCCCAGACCCCCCACACACACACTGTGTTCTCACTGTGTTCTTCATGTGTTAGACTCACGACTCTATAATATTCCTCTACAAAGGAAAAAGAAATAGTGTGAGCATAGAAACCATCTTCCTGTGCAAGACTAGGGGACTCTTGCAGGTGAGGTGGGGAGCATGGCAAATGTGAATCAGCATCTGTCCAGTGTTTCCAGATCTCACAGCTTATCAAAGAAACAAAACATAGAGATCTAGTTGTGATGTCCCAATTGCCATGTGAATTCTCATTTTAAAATAATGGTGTGGAAATTAAACTGGTCTGTGGGAAATTCCAAACTGGAGAGAAGTCCTCAGGGACCTGGACTCAGATCGTCAGGTGACCAGAGGCAAGCCCTAGGCTTCCCTGGACTGCAAGGAAATAGGTAACATTATGTATTTGATCCTCAACTTTTAGTGACACTTTATATATTAAACACTGTGCCAGATGGGGGATTCGAGATTAAATCAAGGTGCCCATCGCAAAGGGGGAGCGGGGGAGGGGATAAATAAGCTCCAGGCTTTCAGGATAGGGGTTGCTGGGAGATAAAAACTGATTGTGGGGATTGATATTCTCCCAGGCAGTAAGAGCACAGGGAAAATGGCTTCCTTGATACAGGATGTACTGCACAATCAGCGCGGACCTGTTATGTGTTCAAAGACAAGTGTATTCACCCACAAACTTCTTTGTAGAGCATGCAAATAGATACCAGGAACTCAGTGGGCTTGTCTACTCTTCATGTGCCTTTGTTGTTGTTGTTGTTGTTGTTTTGTTTTGTTTTTCGAGACAGGGTTTCTTTGTGTAACCTTGGGTGTCTTGGAACTAGCTCTTGGCTGGCCTTGAACTCATAAAAATCTGCCTGCCTCCACCTGAGTGCAGGGATTAAGGGTGTGTGCTACCACTGCTGGGCTCTGCATGTAAATACATTCAAGAATAAATCCAGACCCATTGGTCTTCCCCCTGAGTGTCCCTCTGGAGCTTAGTAGAGATGCCATTCATCAGGAGCCGGGGCAGACATTTTGCACTGTCTCTCTCTATCCAGGACAGACATTTTGTACTGTCTCTATCCAGGACAGACATTTTGTACTGTCTCTATCCAGGGCAGACATTTTGCACTGTCTCTCTCTATCCAGGGACAGACATTTTGCACTGTCTCTATCCAGGGGCAGACATTTTGTACTGTCTCTCTCTATCCAGGGCAGACATTTTGCACTCTCTCTATCCAGGGCAGACATTTTGCACTCTCTCTCTCCAGGGCAGACATTTTACACTCTCTCTATCCAGGGACAGACATTTTGCACTGTCTCTACCCAGGGACAGACATTTTGCACTCTCTCTATCCAGGGACAGACATTTTGCACTGTCTCTATCCAGGGACAGACATTTTGTACTGTCTCTCTCTATCCAGGGCAGACATTTTGCACTCTCTCTATCCAGGGGCAGACATTTTGCACTGTCTCTATCCAGTATCTATCTCACTGTACACATAGACCTACAAAAGTGCCCCATAAATTGGCATCTCCTTGTTTCCTACCCCCAGTCATACCCCCCTCACTGTAGCTTCTGTCTCCTACGTGGACTCCTGTTATACTCTCTCTATTCTCCCTCTTTCTTGTCTCTCTGGCAAACACATCCATTGTTGTCTGCAAAAGTTAGATCTGAGCACGTCCTTATTGGCTTTAAGCCTCACACAGCTTCTGCTGACCTTGGGGGGAAGTGTGGAGGGCCCGTGGCCCTGTGCACTCTGGGCCCGACCTGTCCTTCATTAACAGCATCCTAGGAAGAGGCAGAGGTGCGCTTTTTATGTTCCTGTCCCGCAAAGGCTCCCCAGGATAATCTTGGTAACCTCTGGTCTCTGCAGCTTGCCCCAGGCTTCCTTCTTCCTTGACTCACTCCTCACCACCGTCAGCTACGGGACCCCAGCCTGGCTGAAGAGTTCTAGCCTTTGCCAGTTCTCATAGACTAAGCTTCTGTGGTCTCCCTCAGCACTCACTAGGGCCAGACAAGCTGTAGACAGAAGGAGAGTGAAGCCTAATAATGGAGACAGAGTCTTAAAAATTCCAGAGGGAAAAGCCTTTCTGAAAGTCATCATTTTCTGGGCTGAAGAGGTGGTTTCAGCTATTGAGAATACATACTATTCTCCTAGAGGACCCAAGGACACAAGTTCAGTTCCCAATATTCACCTCTACTGACTACGGCCTGCAACTCCGGCTCCAGGGGAAGCAATGCCCTCTTCCGGCCTCCCTGCGCACCTGCAGTCACATGTATATAATCTGAATTGGCATATACATACTTATAATTGAAAATATAAATAAGTCATTAAAAAGAAGCTATTTTGCAATATTCTCAAGCTGGCAGAGCCCCTTTCATAGGACTCATCGAGGCACCCAAAGAAAGAGAAAGCAAGCTCACACATCAGGAAAAGACGTGGGGCAGAAGGAACCAAAAAGTCAGCGAGAGCCTCAGATCGAATGATATGTCTGGAAGCATCTGGGCCCCAGTCATTGCTGTCTGCTACTTACTCCTAATCAGCAAGGCAGCCACTTCGGGAAAGGTGCAGGCAGTTAGGCATGGGGCCAGCTCATGGCCTTGATCACATCCAGCAAAGGATTGTGTGGCTGGACTCTAAATCAGTCACCTGGAAGGACAGGCACATCTCCAGTAGGGCCATCCCTTTTTTCTCCAAATATCTAGACATTTTCTGCAGAATCCAAAGTCTCAAATTAAAACCACACTGATAACAAGAGAGACTGTCAGCCGGTAGTGATTAGGATCACATCCACAGATTGTTCTGGAGACACATGTAATACTTGGACTTTGATGGGAAATCATCTGTTATTAAAATGTTTGCTCAAGTTTTTAAAACATCGTATAATACAAAAGACACAACATTGCCAGTGTATGACCTCCAACATAAAGGTACATGTAGGTACAGGTTGACATTTAAGTGCAGAATTAGTTCAATAATCTGGGCCCTTTGTATTTGCATGGATCCATCTATTTTGCTAGTAATTGACAAGTCATTTAGTTGGATTATGCTTACTAACCAGGCATTTGGCCCTATGGAAACTGGGCCTCTGTGTGCAATAATTTTCACAAATATTTCCCTGTGCATTCCTTCTGTGTTTATGATTTTATGTAGGAATACCATCAATATTACAATTTAAAAATATTTTTATAATTATATTTGTGTGTGTTTATATATGGATGTGTGCACATGTGTACAGGTGCCAGCAAAGGCCAGCAATGTTGGATTTCCCTACAGTTAGAGTTACAGACAGTTGTGAACCACTCAAATGGGTGCTGGGAGTCGAACCTGGCAAGAGCAATAATACATGCTCTTAACCACAGAGCCATCTCTTCAGCCCAATGATTTTTAATTTTAGGAACAAGAAGGGTTCTTAGGCATCAGGTGGCCTTTACTCCCCTCCAGAATTTTACAGTCCAAGAAACTGAGGCTCAGAGAGCAGACGAGCTAGATCAGGGCCAGAGAACAAGTTGGAATCTCTATCAGCACCTTGCACGTATTTGTAGATCGTACAACCCCTACTCATGCCTGTTCGTCTTTTCCTTGTTCCCTTGAGCAAACGTCCACCGGGTGGCCAGATGTGCTGAGTTCCAGGGAGTTTGAGGAAGTGGTTTGGAGGCAATAAGAAGCAGGCCCCAGCTGGATGGCAATCTGGCCTCACATCAGCTTAGAGATAAGAGGCCGGCGCCAGAGAAGCTGATGCATGGTCACGCGCCACAAGAATGATGTCCTCTGCCTGGTTTTATCTGTGGGCTTTGGGATGACTCCTTTCCCCCGCTTAGGCACATGCAAAGCCAAACAGACCCTTCTTCCTGTGTAATGGAGAAGCATATCCCTATGGCAGGTTCTAGCCATGCCCATCTCCTTCCACTGCTCAGGAGTCCCTTTTCTCAGAGCACTCCTGCCCCATGCCCTTCTATCAGCTTGTAGCATCTCGGAAGCTGCTGCAGGAGAGGGAGCATCCCAGACTCAAAGGCATGAGGCTCTAATGGCAGGGACACAGGCTGTTTGCCTGGGGGTTGGATTCTTGGGAAGTGTCAGATGACACCTCCCTCCCTCAGCGTCTGGTGTGGTTACCCTAAAACTGCCTACTACCTTGTTTGGCCCACACGTCCCACCTATTTTCCTGTTAGCACAGATCATGCCTCCACAGCCTCTTTTTTTTATCTCACGTTTTAAAATATACAACCACATCTGTTAGTTTATGTGCATATATGAATGAGAGGGAAGGAGGAACAGGGAGGCAGAAAGTGGGATGTGGAAGAGAAAAGTGAGCATGTGTTCAGATCCTCCCAATGACTCACCTATGTGGTAGGTTTCATTGACTGGCTTTCTGGATGAGCACACTGAGACTCCTACCCATCACTTACTCCCATTTTCTCCCTTTCCTGTCCACTTCTTTCTTGTTTCACTATCATCTTTATTCACAGAACTGGACTTGCTCCAGGCTTGTGCTTCTGGGACTGCAGGTGCTCGGTCTAACTCAGCTCAACACAGGCTCTCCACAGCAGCACCTGTTCCTGAGTGCTCATACCTCCAAACTAAAAATTATCTTCCTATTACAATAATTCATGGCTAGGCATAGTGGTCCACCCTGTAACGTCAGCAATGGGGAGGCTGAGCACAGAGAATTGAAGGTTCAAGATCAACCTGGGCTATAAAACATGACTTTGTTCAAAACAAACAAACAAATAAAAGCATGAGATGTTCCATGCTGAAACATTTTGGGGCCACACAAGTTCATCTGACATTTTAAAGTCTCAGTTATTCATCTGCAAAATGCTGCTCCTGGTGTACTAACCTCACAGGGTTGGGGAGATAAAGTAGGATTATGGAGCATCTCTTAAAATGTGGGAAGGTGATCCTGAGATACACTTCCATATCTGCAGACTGCAGACACTTCCATATCTTCCATTGAGTCACACGAACTCACAACACAAGTTTTCCAATCGTATCAAAGAGAATCTCCAGTTAGTGATTTTACGACTTGTGTACTTCCTTGACACGTGACAAATCGACCTTTAATTAAACAGAATGAGGTGTTAGGTTCTTGGTAGGCAGCAAGGTTCAACTGGGCTATGAGAAGGATGCCGGATGGATTAGAGACTAGATTCCCAGGGTGGTGAGCCCAGCAGACCTGAAAAGGTGAACCTCACTTCAGGATGGGCAAGTCCCCTAGAACAGTGGTTCTCAGTCTGTGGGCCATGATCCTCACAGAGGTCACATCTCCGATATTTACATTACGATTCATAACAATAACAAAATCACAGTTATGAAGTAGCAAAGAAATAGTTTTAGGGTTGGGGGTCCCCACAACATGAGGAACTGTATTAAAGGATCACAGCATTAGGAAGGTTGAGAACCACTGCTTTAGAACCAAGTTCTGCTGAGGATTGTGGGCTGCGTTACAGGAAAATACAGAGTGTGAAATGTAATATGAAAACATCTGTAACATTCCAATGGATATTAGAAAATTGTAACAAAAATACATGACATAAAGTTTACTATTTTTCTCCTCCTCCTCCTTCTCTTCCTCCTCCTCTTCTCTTTGGAAACCAGGTCTCACTGTATCCCAGGCTGGCCTCAAACTCACACTTCAGCCTCCCAGATTCTGGGCTTGCTGTCATGCACCACCATGGGTGGCTCAATTTTTCACCATTCCCAGAAGCATCGTCGAATGGTATTAAGTAGAACCACACTGCTTTCCAGTGCAGCCACCATCCACCCCCAGAACATTTTTTTCAACTCCCCAAACTAAAACTTCTGTCCTCATTAAAATAACTCATGACTAGGCCCAGTGATCCACCTTGTAATGCCAACAGTGAGGAGGCTGGGGCCAGAGGGTTGAAAGTTCAAGGTCAACCTGGGCTATAAACCATGACCTTGACCGAACCCAAACAGTAACTCACTATTCCTTCCCTTGCTCTGCTCACTGTCTAGGTAGTTGACTGCTCCATGTGCCTGATGGAGGTGGAATCACACAGACACAGCATGTACCTTTTACTCTCTGACTTTACTGGCACAATGTCTTCAAGAATCCTAATAAGACCATGTTTCATATGCATAAATAACAGGCTTACAAAGCACGTTATACAGAATAAGTAAATAATTTTAAAATGATACAGTATTGTATGTGCTTTTATTAAAGAGCAAGGTCGAGAGGTAGGCCCAATAATCATTACAATTTCCAAAGAGTAATGAGCCTGTTTCCAGATGTTATCAAACACCTGGGATGTGGCTTCTACTGATTACATGTCACAGACTTTGTATGTAGAACTGGTAAGATTGTATTGTGTCGCCTTATATTCAGAATTAAAGGAAATGTGAGCTTTTAGCCAGAAGTTAGAAAAAAATGAAAAAAAAGTATTGTTTTTTTTTTTCCCAACCAAATACGGACTTCCTGGATTTTATGAAACCTATTTTTTTTTTCAAGGAGCTTTTGCTCAAATGATGTGGGCACATGCATTTATGTCTTCACTGGATTGTTTCATTCTTGATGCAGAGGTGAGGTGAAGGCTAGGTTTCCCTAGCTCCCATCTGACCTCCTTACCAATGACAGCAGCCTAGTTTGGGGGACACCGAGCAACTTCTTATTAGGTCATCAGGTACTGTATTTTAACAGTGACTTGTGAGAGGATGTGCTTAAACTCCGGGACTGGCCTGTCTCACTCTGAAAGCGACTCTAGCTGTTCCATTGAGCCTCATGGCTCATTTGTGTTTGTTGTGCAACAAAGCACCCAGATGCAATTACAGGGACAGCCTGAAGCACAGGAGACCCTCTATGTGTGGGGACAGTGCTATTCCAACCACAGAGGCGACATATTGCCCTATTCAGAGTAGTTGCTTAATTTTTCTCATTTACAAACAGGCTTCAGATAGTCAACCTTTAATTAAGACTCAGTTTGCTTTTCAAAAGCAATGCATTCTAATAGATACCATCTGGGCTAGGGTGGGGGCACCGCAGAAATTATAAGTACAGCTGCAAAACCGTGCGCCGTGCAGCTGGCTAACCATGAAGGCCTTTGGGAAGGGAATTGTTTCCATGTGCTTGGGAGACTAGGGCATGCCTAGCTTCAAAGCCAAGCCATAGTGCCAGGACACTGTATTTTGCCTTCTTGTGTGAAGAGAAGACAGGGAGATGTGAAAAGAGGGGCGGGGGGGTGGGGGGTGGGAGGCGGGGGGGTGGGTGGGTGGGGGGTGGGATTGACTTCAACGCCCTCCATCCTGAGAGTCCATCGATTTAGAACTAAGAAGCGATGAGGGTTGGATTAGAAGTATTTGGACTGCAACTCAGGTCATAGGCTTTGAAAGGGAGGATCTTAGATATCAGTGTTTCTACAGACTGAAACATCCTGGCACTTGAAATGTCTAAGTATTCCTGTGATAGCCCAGCCATTCCTACTCAGGGCTTCCAGATAAAACAGCATTCCCAACTGCATTAGAATTTCAGATAAACAATGGATAAATTTTAATGTAAGTATGTCCCAAGATATATGCTAAAATCATTCACATTCATTACTCATTGTTTATATGAAGACCAAATCCAAACAAATGTCTTAATTTCTTATAAACTAAATCTGGAACCTCTCCATTTACTCAAACTGGTGTCTAGAACCTTTCCTCCGTATCTTTATCAAGAAATGCTGAGCCAGCCTGGGCCACACTAAGGTCAGCTTGGAGACATCTCTATAGTTAGCATAAGGGTTACACGAATTTGGGGGTCTAAAAGGTCCAAGATGGCTTCCAACTCAGACCTACTTTCTGGTGGGGTGACTTCCAAAATGTTGCTTGACCACCACAGTCTTAGCTCTTTCCGTTGAAGAACAGAGCGATGAAAATCATAGCTGACATTCCATCATGTCCTGTAGCCACTTAAAATTTCAAGCATTTCCCAGGCCAGTTAGTCATGGCTTCCCAGGCACCATTCCAGCCAGCCACTCTGGCTGCTCCCTTCCCATCTGACCATCCACTTTCCCCACACAGTAATGAGTGCTGGGCACAATGAAGGGCATCTGGACCCTGTACTGGTGGTTTAATCAGTGTCCTGGTTGTCCAGTACTTGTAGTTTGATGGTAGTTGGATAAATTCATTTTCCCTCCTGTTCAGGAATGCCCACCTCAGAAGGTCACTGTGAAATTTAAATGAAAAGTGGTGGAAGCCAGGCACAGTGGTGCAGGCTCATGGTCCCAGCTACTTTGGAGGTTGAGATAGGACGACAGCAAGTTTAAGGGCTTCCCTGGGTTACAGAGGGAGTCCCAGGCTAGCCTGGGCAACCTAGTGAGGCCACACCTCAAAATTCTAAAAAGAAAAAGGAAACTTCAGATCTAGCTCAGTGACAGAGTCCTTTGACTAGCCTTGTGTGAGGCCCTGGACTCTATCTTCAGTACTGGAAGGAAGGAAGGAAGGAAGGAAGGAAGGAAGGAAGGAAGGGAAGGAGGGAGGGAGGGAGGGAGGGAGGGAAGAAAGGAAAGAATTCAATACATATGCTGCTTACAAAGGAGAACCTCGGGTCTTTGCACACGACAAAATATCTTTCTAGTAACTATCTCCCTCTCTTTCTATGGTACAAGGTTACAGCCACTATTCAGGCTTCAAGAAATCCTTAAGATCACTGTGGTTTACTTTGCAGGAGAAAAACTGAATGGCATCATTCATTGAATTCTCTAAACTGGGCTACCCACGTGCATTGACCCTTGAGGGGCTGCTGGAATATCTTTTGCTCAAAAGCATCCTTGTCATCCACTGACCACAGAGCCTGAAACTCCACCCTTAGTGTTTTAGCCATCTTCAAATACTGAACTGAAGCTTATCAAGGCATGTCTCAAGGTGTAGTCTCTTTAAAAAGCTAGCAACGGCCTGTTATCACCCTGAGAGCCTTCGATGCTGGGCTGGGCACTTGTAGACAGGGATTCTAAAAGAACTGGAAGGGAGACCTGAGGCACACCAGAGACTCGTGTGACCAATTTGAGAAACTTGTGACAAGCCAGCCATGCATTACACTGTCCCACTGGGCCGGCTGTACATTTATGCTGTTGTATAATACAGAAGGACAAAAGGCACAAATACCAACTGACCACTTCATTTAAAAGAGCTTCCAAGGAGAAAGCCAGACCCCCTCGGTGCTGTCTCACACTAAGTGAAGCTAAGTCTTCCTTACACTGATGGCCAAGGGTTTTTCAACTGGATAGATGCAAATACTTTTTCACAGATCTACAAAGTGTGGATGATGAAATAGTGGATGATGAAATAAGGCTTCAAAATAACCAGAGGCAAAATGTAGCTGACATCTTTTCTATTTACATTCACAAATTGGCTCCATTGTCTGGGTTAATGCTAACTGCCAGAGTTAAACATCCCTTGTATTTGGCTGGGACTGTTGGATTCCATCCACACACACTATCTTGAGGCCAGGTAGCAGCTAACCAGTTGATTATAAAGACGAAACCATTTTCCCTGGAACATACAATAAAAAATTCGGATCATTTCATTGGTTTAGTTTGGAAGATAACAGTTAAGATACAAAGAAGCCTTTTCAAAAACGAGAATGAAATTCTGTTATTCTTCTTTAAATATCAAAATATCGATACTGGTGGCTTATTAATTGCCAATGGATGGTCACCAAATGAGGAAGGATTTTTCCCACCAGAGCCTAATTAGTTTCATTGTCTGCTCCCTGAAATCTATTGTATTCCACCCTAGCCATCAGCTGCCTGTTTTAATTAATTTTGCACTACATTCAAAGGTTTTACTCGGTGCCTCTCTGTTTGATTTAATTCCTTTCTTTTTTCCCCCCAAATAAATAAATAAATAAATATCAAAGCTAATGAGGCTCTGAAGATTTGAGATGTAAATATCAGATGCAGATTCTTTTTGGGGTCCCAGCTCAGCAGAAGACCAAAAATAACACTTGGAAGTTTGATTAAGAAATCCCAGACTCTCTGGTCCCAGGCCTCCCTTCAGACAGTCTTTCTGCTGGCCCTTCTCAGTGATTTGACAGAAATAAAAAAATAAATCAATGAATAAATAAATAGCCATGCCCCATGAACCAAAGCCTCAAGAGTAGATTCTTTTCAAGGATGGCTTCAATGGACTTGGTTCAATTAGTCTACTGTAAGAGATCCATCTCCAGCAGACTCAAGTCTGACCTGAGAGGTCTGATAGGTCAGCTGTACACACACGCACGCACGCACGCACGCACGCACGCACTTTCATAATGCTCACACACAAAATCATATACATTATACACACAAAACTCACATTCTTTCATATATACAATTTGCGTATAGACTTTTGGATACACAAACACACCAACACCTCCACCAGACTCTGGCCGATCAAGGTTTCCAGTTTCAAATCTATGTCACATGTAACACATTCTCTAACATCCACTTTCAAAGAGATTCCCTGCAAGAAATTCCAGGCCCCTTCCTGGCGGGTGTATCCCAAGGCTGCCCGAGGCGCCCTTATTAAACTGTATCCACAGAGCTTGTGGATTGCGCAATCTGCTTTCGCCGGAGATATTCGTATCCTTTACTGAGAAACTCTGATTCATTTCCCAGAAATTCTCATCTGCTAGTAATCTTTCAGGACATAGTTAGTGTTGTGATATTTTCAGACATTGTTTTCTGGGGCTGGGGGAGGGGAGGGCCAGTTTCAAGTGGCTGTCCCCTGGCGGTTCCCCGAGATTACTCGGCGCTTATAAGCGGCTCAAGACTGTGTGACAGCATTTCCATGCAAGGGACTTACAATCATGTTTCATTAATTCGACGTGAATGAAGCCTCATTTCTGGCCTTGAGGAGCTTAAGATTTATGTGAAATTAATAACAGAACAGATGTCTTCACAATTTGGTTTCTCTGGAAAAGGGAAAAGAGAGAGAGAGAACCTGATTACTTTGAAAACTTCCATGCTGTAAAATGCAGAGCCAGGGAGTTTTTACTCCAGGGTAAAGAGTTATGCCTTGATACCGTCCACATCTCAGAACTAAGTGGAATTTAAATGTCAGATTTATATTAAATAGTCATATTCCCCCATTATGACATGTAATAAACAGCAGCTTATTACTTTCATTAATAAGATGTGTTGGACATTTAAAGTAAAGCTTGGAGATAAGGCCGGGCACCTCATAAGCAGGAGGTGAGGGGGACCCTGGAGTGTGGGGGAATATGCAGGCAGCTCTGTTTTTAGCTTGGTTTCTGATAATTTAATCATCATTTCCTCACAGGAAAACAAAATGAATTTGCTTGCACAGAACCCTCCATTCCCACTGAGGTGTGCTGGAGACCAGAAGCTCCATTTCAATAGGAACTTCAAATCTTGCCTCTTTTTTAAACTTTCACTCCTGCCCAAACTCCTTTTCTTTATCCGATACCTGCCTGGATATAGTTTAACCCTCTCCCAGCCCCATATGACAACCTGACAGTAGAGCTGATTTTTTGCTTGTTAAGGTTGGAAGGAGGGGAGAATGGAGAGGTCACCTAGGGGACATGAGGGCGATGAGGCGTAGTGGGCATGGAGAACAAACGCCCCAGGTTTAGGGCCAGAACTTCCCTGTGGCTAAGCAAGTGAATGAACGTTGCAGGGTGTGGGGACGTGTGGGAACACATGGAAAAGCCTGAAGTAAGTTTGCAGAATCTGATTCTCAAACTGCTGTGGTGACCTTTTCCTTTGGACACAAACCTACCTGTGTGTCCTTCAATCTGACTCTTCTACTTTCCTGGTGAAGCTAATAAGAGTGATGGGCCAAAGGGTCTGAAGGCCTCCCCTCAGAGCTTCTCAGTTGCCTGTAAGTTCCGGCCTCCCAGAATTCAGCCCCTTCCTTCTCATTATTCCTATCTCTCTCCAATCAAAACTGCACCAAATGCCGGGCGGTGGTGGCGCACGCCTTTAATCCCAGCACTCGGGAGGCAGAGCCAGGCAGATCTCTGTGAGTTCGAAGCCAGCCTGGTCTCCAAAGCGAGTTCCAGGAAAGGCGCAAAGCTACACAGAGAAACCCTGTCTCGAAAAACAAAAAACAAAAAACAAAAAAAACAAACAAAAAAAAAAACAAAACAAAACTGCACCAAACAGGTCGTCTATGATTCAGCCACCTCTGAGCATTGACCTAGAGATAAAGGTCAAGGGGAACTTGCAATGGCTTTGGTCCAAACCCAGCTCTTCCTAAGGGTGTGGCCTTGAGTAAGACCCATGACATGCTAGACCCTCTGACTCCTCACCTGAAGACAGAGTGGCTTTCCCCCAGGCTGTTATGGGAACCACTGATGCCTGTAGTCTGGCACCATTGTGAGCATGCTTGGCCTTCTTTACCAATGGTTCAGCTTCTACTGACTCAACCACTATAGTTTGAAAATGCCATAAACAGAACTGTACCTATACTGACTACATGCAGGCTTTCTCTTGTTATTATTCCCCAAACAGCACAGCACGGGAATCTTATGCACAGCATTTCTATTGTGTTCGGGATGAAATAAAGCGTATGAGAAGATGTGTGTAGACCGTAAACTAATCTTGAGCCATTTTAGGAAAGGGGCTTGAGCATCCATGGATGGTGGTATCAGAAGGGGGCCCTGGAACCCTACCCCCACCCCAGCAGGTACAAAGGGAGGTGGTGTCATGGCTTAGGGGGAGAACAAGAAGCCAGAGAGAAACAGTAGTATCAAGGAATGGCAGCTCTTAAGGACACTTCGTAGCCTGTCAGCCTGTGAAAAGAGGAGGGTCAAGTACGCTCTCCTAACTGATGCAGGATTGTACAGCCAGATGCAAAGGGACAGGTCCCATGTAGTGTGCGAGGGCATCTCAGTGACAGGCAATTGTCATCTTAGGGGTGCCTCCCGATGGCTCTGCAGGACAATGACAGACCCAGACCGTCCATCTCTTCAAGGAAACCATAAATGTGGAACTCTAAGTGATTTTAAGTAAGACGATTTACATTGGAGTTGAGGATGCTGCAAGCCTATACAGATGCTTATCTCGAAACTTGGCATCAGCTGCATTTCAGAGTTCAGATGTTTTTAGATAAAGAAAAAATGATACAGTGAGGCTACTACTTACTGCCTGACCTCCGGTTGTGTCTCAGACAGCCTGTCACACTCACGCCTGTTGTCATTCCTGCACTAAGGCACTAGGACTAAAGTGATGGCTCAGAGGCTAAGAACACTTGCTGCTCAACATGAGGACTGGTCTTCTGATCTCTGCACCCATATAAGATGCTGGGCACCCTGTACATACCTAATACCTCAGGTCAGAGGTGAGCAGAGACAAGAGGATCACTGGGACTCACTGGCTTCTAGCTTGGTTAAGAAAACATGAGTATCAGGTTCAGGGAGAGACATTGCTTCAAAAGAATGGATTGGAGGATCTCTAATGATGGATAAAGGATGTTGTTCTCTCTGGCCTCTGTGTATACACAGAGGTGCACACATTCACATACAGTCATACGAGTGGACAGAGACACACCCGGACACAAACACCCAAAAGAATTATAAAAAATAAAAAAAAGAAAGAAAAAAAAGACTCGGACACTAAGGACACTAACAGAATCCCCAGCCACCATCATGTGTCCTTGGTCGAGTTTTATAGGAAGCACCAATCGTTCTGGCCAAGGGTCCCAACAAAGACAGTAGGCGTCTCTATAGCTCTAATAGGGTCAATTCTCATTCCACAGCCAGTCAGGGGCTACTTGCCAACCTAGGACTGATGATGGGTTCCTCTTGGCCCACTCAACCATGATTTGAGAGCTAAGGAGACTGAATGGTGGTAAGAGGTCGGGCAAAATCACATATGCCTGTCGTCATGGTGATTTTGTTTTTGTTTTTTTCAAGACAGGGTTTCTCTGTGTAGTTTTTGGTGCCTGTCCTGGATCTCACTCTGTAGACCAGGCTGGCCTCAAATTCACAGAGATCCACCTGCCTCTGCCTCCTAAGTGCTGGGATTAAAGACATATGCCACCACCCGGCTTTTGGTTGTACCTTTTTATCAGCATCATGGATGGTAATACTAAGGAAGGAAGGAAGACCTAACAAAGCACACAGCTTGTTATTAGCAAGAGGTGGGTGGGGTATGGCCTAGATCTAGCAAGACATGATTCCCTGATTATGCCAAGTGAGCCTAAAGAAAGGGAAGGGTGGAGCCAACACCCACCTTCTCAGTAGAGCCTAATCCACACACATACACACATGCCGCACACCCAGCCTGGTCTCCTCATCCTGCAGCTTGTGTTGGGAGGCGAGTTGAGTCAGAGCTTAGAAACAGACCTAGACACACACGTTCATGCTCACTATGAAAGAAGGCCTCAGCACCCGGTTGGCTCAATGGTTTGAAGTAACATTGTTGATCTTTCCTTCTTTTCTCATGCCTCCTCCTGGTCCAGATCAGCTTCTCCTGAGACCAGCAGGGAGAGCATTGAGGGCATGTCACTGTTGCTACTGTTTCAACACTAGAGACTTCCCATGCACTCTCCTGGCTACGTCTAGTAACTTCCCTCATGTATGATTTGATCAAAGGCACAAAGTATCAGTGGCCAAGCAGATGCACCCAGGTGGTTGACATTTTAAACCCAAATAAACCAAAGTCTGAATTGGACAAAGACCTGTGAAATTCTGGTATTTATTATGAATGTGCATGGACAGCTCTTTCTAATTTGCATTGCTTCTCACCCTGCACTTCACTTTCGAGGACAGGAGTTATTGGCTCTGTGGATTAGGGCCTCACACGTACTAGACAAGCAGTTGGCCACTGAATTATATCCCCACACCTCATTTGCGTCTTTCTTTCTTTCTTTCTTTCTTTCTTTCTTTCTTTCTTTCTTTCTTTCTTTCTTTCTCTCTCTCTCTCTCTCTCTCTCTCTCTCTCTCTCTCTCTCTCTCTCTCTTTCTTTCTTTTTATTTTTATTTTTAAGGCAGGGTTTCTCTGTATAATAGTCCTGGCTGTCTTAGAACTCTATTTGTAGACCAGGCTGGCCACAAACTCACTGAGATCCACCTGGCTCTGCCTCCCAAGTGCTGGGATTAAAGGCATGCATCACCACCACCTGGCTCATTCACATCTTTATAACTATAAAAAACCAACAACCCTGTAAGAGAAGGCAAATCCAGGAGGCCAATCACTTCCATTTGTTGAACATGAACTACTCCCCACTCTGAACTGTCACCAAAGGGCCATTTAACAAAGGCTTACTAGGACTAGGCAGTAGAAATGGACAGAACTTTTGACTCTTTTAGACAGACACGTATGTGTCCACACATACTGCTAGGAATCTGGAGCTACAGAGCTACCGAAAGAACTGGTAGACCTAAAACCTCACAAAAGAGGACACTCATGAGGCCTCACATTGTCAGTGCCCAGATCTAATTATATAACCAAACCAAAAGCTCTCCAAACCTTGCACAAAACAAAATCTGTTTGCTACCCACTTGCTGTGGGTTGGGTGTGGATTATTCTGCCAAGGGTCAAGTGTTTGAAGCTTGGTCCCCAGTGTAAAGAGAGCAAGAGGTGGGAGAAGCTGTAAGAGATAAGATCTAGTGGGAGGTTAGAAGGTCTGAGAAATCATGGCCCTTGGGAGTGATTATTGTTGGTCTACAGGAGTGAACTTCCTCTAGTGGATTGGTATGAAAGAATGGGTCTGATCCCTGACTATCTGGCTTCCTGTTTCACTGGGCAATCCCTTCTTCTTGCACACACTCCCACTATGAGCCACTGAACTGAACAGTGATATGATTAAGGGTCCTCATTAGAAGCTAAGGAAATGGGGATCCATGTTTGGACTTTCAGCTTCCAAAACTGTAACATGAATAGTCCTTTCTTTTGTATAAGTATTCAGTCTTAGGTCCTGGCATGGTTGATTTTAAATTTCAACTTGATGGAATCTAGAACCACCCAGGAGACAAACCTATGGACATGTCGTGACAGAGTTCCTGGATTAGGTTAACAGACATGAGAAGAGCCACCCTTAATGTAGATGCCACCATCTCATGGGCTGGGGTCAAACATTGTAACATAATATAATGCATGCAAAGAAAGCATATTATAAATGCAATATGTTCATGCTTTCAACACATTTTCTTGTTCTCAGTGTTGGTTATTTTTCTTTTTTATATGTAATCTTTTTAAACTTTTTACTTATTCTTTGTGTCTTTCACAGCCATTTTTCTCATTGATTTCTAGAAACTTTTTTTTTTTTTTTTTTTTGGTTTTTCGCGACAGGGTTTCTCTGTGTAGCTTTGCGCCTTTCCTGGAACTCACTTGGTAGTCCATGCTGGCCTCGAACTCACAGAGATCCACCTGGCTCTGCCTCCCAAGTGCTGGGATTAAAGGTGTGCGCCACCACTGCCCGGCTCTAGAAACTTTTTATATTAAGCAAAATCACCACTGTAGTCTATGAGTTGCAAACATTTCCCCATGTTTAGTGTACTTTCAATGTTTGTCAAGCAGGCTTATAAAGATTTATTTGTGGGCAAGTTGATCAATGCTTTCTTTTATGACTTCTGTTGTTTCTGTCACAATGTGAAAATTGTTGCCCAATCTCAGATTATTTTAAAGTTCATCTTTCTTTAATTCTTATATGTTTTGTTGTACATATGGAGACACTGGTTTACCTAGGATTGATTTAGGCGTAAGTTATGAGGTAGGAATCTAGCTTTATCTTCTCTTCCCACGTGAATACCCATGTTTTTTCAAAGACATTTATTAAATAAGACTTTTCCCTCACTTGTTTGAATTTGCAAGCCTTGGTAGGAGCCGCTTTTTCAACAGCCTTCGGTTGGTTTCTGCTTTGGAAGAAACGTGATTTCAAACTGATACTATCACTCACTATGCTTGTTAGAGCTTTTGCACAAAATTTAGATGAGATATAGAAAACTATTTTGGGAGAGAGAGAGAGAGAGAGAGAGAGAGGGAGGGAGGGAGGGAGGGAGGGAGGGAGAGAGAGAGAGAGAGAGAGAGAGAGAGAGAGAGAGAGAGAGAGAGAGAGAGAGAGATGTGAGCATGCACCAAGCAGAGAACAACATCAAGTTGATGCTGGGAATGAACAGCACAGTGGGACTCCCTCACATCAAGTTCCTCTGATTAGCTTCAGGTTCCCGCCACCAAGAGAAAAGAATTTGAATACTAAAAAGGGCAGTAGAACTCTGTGAGCAGACATTTGCAATGTGAACATTCAGAAAGTTTAGGTGTGGAGGTTCAATTCTGATGTGCATGGATGTGTCCCCAGCCGAGGGCAGGGAGTAATTTGAGGCTATGATCTTATAGTGATGACCATCACCTACTCCCTTAACCAGAATGTGTGTGAGTGTGTGTGTGTGTGTGTGTGTGTGTGTGTGTGTGTGTGTGTGTTCATGCATGTTGATGCCAGGGGTCATATCAGATGTCTTCCTCTGTCACTTTCCACTGTATTTTTTAAAAGTTTTTTTTTTAATTATGTATATATGTGTGCATATGAGTGCAAGTGCCTATAGAGAACAGAAAACAGTGTTGGATCCCTGGAGCTGGAGTTCCAGACAGTTGTGGGCTGCCCTACATGGGCTGGCAGCTGAACTTAGGTCCTTTGCAAGAGCAGAAATACTGTTAACCATCTCTCCAACCCCTCCTTCCACCATATTTTTTGAGACAGGGTCTTTCATTGAATCAGGATCACTGAATCCAACTGGCTAGACTGGCTGACCAGGGAGTTACAGGGATCCACGTGACTGTACCCCTTCCCTTAGCACTAGGATTTCAGACCCACACACAGCACCCAGTTTTTTCAGGTCCTCGTGTTCGCATGTCAACCCAGCACTTATTAACTGAGCTACCTCTCCAGCCTCTCCAGTAACTGTTCAACTCCGGGAAAGTTGAGGTGACGCCGAGACCTGCTTCCCATAGGGGAAGGCCTGGATGCAACTTTAATCTTCTTATAGAAAATCCACTGAGCAAAATTATAATTTGATATGGCTGCACTTAGCCAATAGAAAGTCATAAACCATCTTCACATCATAATGTGTGGTGAAAAGGAATCACTAAGAGCCAGGAAACATATGAGAGCCCCAAGCCCCCATTCATCTGCAGCTTTATGCGAGGGCAGCATATTAAAGTGATTTCAACTTCAGAGCAGAGCTCCCCGAAGAGTGCTCCAGTCTTAATTAAAATGTCAATGAAATACAAAAGTGCACGAGGGACATTTTCAGAAACCATTCCCTTTCAACTTCTGGCAGGCTGGCTGTGTCTTTCTGCAGACCTGCCTGCTGGTCCCACCAGCACTGCCACCTCAGCTAGCCACCCTTCCTTTCTGTCTGGGGAGCCCTTGGCCAAGGACCACCCTCAGAAAAAGCTGGAGGGAGAGGGGTGGCAGAGGCCTTCAGGAGGTTTCTCTGTCCCTCCGGCTGAGGCTCAGGATGTCCTCCTCACTTGCTGTACAATTCAGCACTGCCCATAGGCAGAGTGGAAAGGTAAGGAACACGTAGAGAAAATACCAGCTCAGACTGGCTAAGCATAGTGAACTAGTGAGGATCAGGATTTCCTTTAACTCTGTAAAGTGGAAAGTGCAAATACCTGTGGGCTGACCAGTGATATGACCGAGTATTTGAGGGAGGTGGGGAGTAGTAGGAAAGGGGGTAGGGGTAGGGTGGGGGCAGATTAGAATCCCGCTCCCTTCCAAAGGAGTGGCCTTCTACTGGCCTTCTCCATAGGTGCTTACACTCGAAATATAAGGCTGCTGTCTTTTGGCCTGAAAAAAGAAAAGCCAGAAATTTGCATTTTTAACATGTGATATTTCTGTGATTTTATACTGGCTATTTATTAAATATTTTTAAGCCCTCTATTGGTCAATTCTATGATAAAAGTAAACCAGGCATATGGATGAACTACAGCCTTTACTCTTAGGATGGTACTCTTGGGCTTCACAGCCTTTTTCCTTCTCTCAATTTCAATATCCATCCATCCATCCATCCATCCATCCATCCATTTACTTAAGCATCCATGAGTCCACCCATCTATGCACCCCTTATCCCCCTATCTATCTATCTATCTATCTATCTATCTATCTATCTATCTATCTATCTATCTACCCATACCATCCATCTATCCACCTATTTAGTTACCCATCCATTGATTTGGTTATCCATTCTTCTACTTATCCATCCACCCAGTCATCTATCACATGTTAATTTATTCACTCACCATACACTGAATATTCATTAGCACCTGCAGATGCAAGGCAACATGATAGAAACAAGAAGGAGTCCAACCCCAAGTCCAGTCTCATGTCCAGCCCCATTATCGGTCCTGCTTATGACTTTAGAGAGGGAACTAGCCAGAGAGTTTTAAATGTCTATGTGCTTTTAAGAAAGGCCAAACGCTAAAGGTTGTCTTTACCGTTGCAGCCTCTTCCTTGAATGTGCCTTGAGCCAGCACCTTCCTTTGAGTTCTCTTTTCCCACAGGACCAGCTGGAGCATGTTAAAAAGACGGTGGTTACATCTCTTCTGGTTCTTGACTCCATCTCAAGCTCAAGGTCAGTGGTAGCCTTTGCCCTAACCACTGAGTGGCTCTCACCAGGTTAATGTGCTTGAATCTGTCAAAGATTTTTCTCCCATGCTCTGCTGGGATCAAAGGCTCCACGAGAGCTGAAATAGAGATTTGACATCTTCAGTCAAAGGAGAGCACAGGAAAGTGGTACCCAGTATGTTCTCAAGAACGGTGAGTGTGGGCCTTTGGTCAAGGAGCTATGCAAAAAGGCACTCCTTCTCATGCACCTTGGCATTGCCAACCTTGACTGTGCTCGGTACCCAAGAAGGTGACTTCAGTGACATGTAGAAGGTGGCTCTTCCATATAGGTAATGGCCCTCCTTACTGTTGATGTGAGGTGACAGGGAGAGGCCAGACTTAAGTGTCCCTTGCCCGATGTCACTGATAACCTACAAAGACAGGGGCCTTGATTTAGCACTTTCCATGGCCCCAGCCCCTGTTTCTCACATGGACACTGCACATAGTAAGTGGATCCTTTGCAGACTGGCTGGCTCACTTGGAAAATATCACGTTCTTGGTGGAAATTAGCGAGCAGAGATGAGAAGGGACTTGCTTAAGGCCATCCCCCTCTTCTTCTTGCTGTCTTTTTACATTACATATTGAATTCTTTCTCTGTCATACTCAGACACCAGAAATACATACATGTATTGGCATACCAACAGACTCACACAATCTACAGCCTCGGGAAGACACATAGACACAGACTCAAAGACACCCAGACTCTAGAAATACACAGCACAGAGACACAAAGAACATGCAGATACTCAACATCCAGAAACCTCCATGGTCTGAGTGTGTCCTCCAAATTCCTATTGAAATCCTACTCCCCAAGGGAATAGTATTAGGAGGTGGGGCCTTTGTAAGGTGACAGAGATTCAGTGTCCTTGTGTAGACCTCCTACCCTCCCTACTGCATAAGAACACAGTGAGACACCATTGTCCATGAAGCAGACAGCAGGTTCTCACTAAATCTCCCAGGGTCTTTGTCTCAGGCACTACATCCTCAGAACTCGAGCAGTATATCCCTGCTATTTACAATTGTTCTGGTTCAGGATACTGTTAGACAACTCAGTGGATGGAGATATAGACTGAAGGACAGACGCACTTAGGCACATAGACACATGCTTATTGCCTCAGATACAGACACATCTTTCTTCACACTGAATACACACAGACACATGTATGCACACTCCTGCCCACTCACAGGTACACATGCACACCAAGATTCACACAAGTGGGTGCATGCACAGAGACACTTACAAACACACACATTGACACACCTACACACACCTTCCTACCCTGGTCCTCGCCTCTAACTCCTGGTGACCACCCAAAGCAGCAGTAGTGAGTGACCTGGCCACTGCCTCATTCTCTGAGTGTCAGAGCTGGCACTTCCGTCAAAGGTCACGCAGATTCCCCAGGCACGTGCTAATATTCATCCCCTCATTCAAGCTGCCATCCTCAGGAACACGCTGTCTTTTAAGCAAAGATCTTCGGGGCCACAGGAAAGGAATAAATCTTGAGTGACATTTCTGCCAGTGGAAGAATGACACACGCCCCCTTTCTCTCTCTCTCTCTCTCTCTTAGAGACCGAACCACTGGCCAGACATTCCACCACTGAGTGACATTCCCAGTCCTCCCCACCACGCTCAACATCCCATGTTCAGGGAAGCATTCACTTCGCTTGAGGTCTGAATCAGGAACAGGCCCAAACAGGGATGCACTCATTCTCAGACTTGGATTGAGTACTAAAACCTTAGCTCTGTGTGTCTGAAGTTTAGAAAATCACCACACAGCCCTTGGGCTACTCATCCAAAGCTCAGGACTGTACTGTTAGTCTTCAGGGCACTGCTTTCACGGGGCCGATGCCTGAGTTCAAAATTGCCATTCCTCTCCACTTAACATCTCCTTGGGCCCTGTGTGCGTCTGTGTAAGCCTTCCGCACACATTCACTGACCTGGGGCCTTTTGGGGGTCTGCTTTCTGGTCATCCAGCCAGGGGCCTTGAGTCGATTGCTATGCAGGATTTACGACTACGTCATTTCCAGAAGATAATTTGACCATAATTTAACATTTTTGCCTTTTCAAGTAACTCAGACATTCCTCTTTTGTAGGGCTGGGTACCCCTTTGGGGAAGCAGGGATGGGAGAGACATGCCTGGCTTTGCTCTGGCTCTGTTCCAGTCTGTTCCAAAGAAGTCATGTACACCCTCTTCATCTTATCTGACTTTCCAGCTTTTGATCAATAGCAGAGGATATGTGTTTTATCCAAACACTAACCAAATGCATTCAACAGATTACACATTAATTTTACCATCATGACATTGAATGGAGAGATAATCCACAAAAGTGCTTCAGATTTCTTAAAAGTGAATTTAATTATAAGTGGTAATGTGTGCTGGAGAGTTACAATCATGAGAAGCTATGTTCTGTAAGTCTGAAATGAAAGCTTATATTTCAAAGGCTTATTGCGGTGGAATTAAACGACCCAATTTATTAGTTGTAAATGTATGATTACTGCAGCTTTGCTACACACACACACACACACACACACACACACACACACACACACACACACCCCTGCATATCTACAGCATATTTTAGCTGGATTTAGTATACATAATCCTTTCTACAAGAATCATATTTTGTAACAAAGCTGCCTCTCCATTAATTTATTTGTGAGACAGAGACAGGCAACTGATCCTCAATCTTCTGAACCCCAAATAGAAACACTTTCAAGTTTTTGTGGGTGTTTTGTGATTCTCATTTCCATTCCTGCAATGTGATTAGGAAATGGACAAGGATGAAAGGACAGAGGTACTGTTTGCTGCCAGGGTGGAGGCGGAGAGGTTGGGGAAGGGTGCGCTGGGAGGCAGAGGCTCCAAAGGGCTTGGAGCTTCACTCCACTTATCCACACATGGACACTTACTGAACACCGGCCACACTCCAGACACCACACAAAGGACATTCCACAGGCTCCCTCCATGAGGCCTCTCAGAACAAATGCCCTAAGGCAGATGTATGAGACACTCATTTTCCTGTTGGGGAAACTGAGGCCAGAGAGATTATAAGAAATTTTCGAGCATCCCCGAGTTCATGATCAGTGGGAGCAGGACTTGCTTGTGGGTCTGTCTGTTCGCAGAGTCTGTGTTCCTGCCCCAGCTCCTCTGATTCCCGCCTATGAGTGACTGTCCACTGGAGACAGAGGAAGGGGGACGGTGGGCAGTGAGTGTGTCCCTGGTGGCAGTAAGTGAGAAGATTGGAGAAAGAGGGGCTAGTGGTGGTGAGGCAGGATGTGGAGTGTGGTGCCAGAAAAGACTGCAGACGTGGCCTTGAGCTGAGTCAGTGTCGTCAGACAGAGGAAGAGAGTTCCTGGAAGAAGAAATACTTGCAAAACAGACAGGCACTAAAGAACATTAAGCAAGAGTTTTACGTTTGCAAGCACCTGGTGAGAGCTTGAGGTATGATAATGGACAGCAGGAGAGAGAGGCATGAGTCGGAGGCAGAAGTTAAGCCTGGGATGTTGATGGTAAGGAGTCTTTAGTTCCGGCATGAGGAGCTGAGGTTTCTCCTGTAGGCCATAGGAAGCTACAGATGGCTAATGAGTATGAGCTGGTAGCACTGGAGGAAAAGGTTGCCAACTCACTTAATGGGAGCCAGGTGGGCAAAAATACAAGCGATATAGACCTGGAAAGGCTGTGTAAACCAGACAGTATATGTGTCTGCATGGGTGTCTGATACTTGGCTCCAGTCTACTGGAGATAATGGAAAGTTGCTAATAGAAAATAGAAACTTTATCAAGTTTGTAGGTGGATGTCTTAGTTTCCTTTCTCTTTGCTAGTGCAGACTATCTGACAGAAACAACTAAAGACTCACAGTTCAGAGGCAACAGTCCATCCCAGCAGACAAGGTGTGGAGGCAGGAGCAGTTCCATCTGTGGCAGCAGGAATTTCCAGCAGCTTTTCCCATTCCAATGGCAGACAGGAAGCAGAGAGTTCACAGGACACCAGGACACCAGGGCAGGTTATGATCATCAAGACCTACCCTAGTGGCCAATGTGTGTAGATGGAAGTTTTCCTGTGTCCCACCTGGTCCCACAGCCACTTATAAAATAATTACATAGAGGCTTATATTAATTATCAGTTATGTGGCCTATTGGCTCAGGCTTCTCACTAGCTAGCTCTTACAACTTAACTCAGCCGATTTCTATTAATCTATGCATTGCCACGTGGCTTCAGGGCTTACTGATACTTTCACATCCTGTGCCTCCTGGTGGCAGCTCTCAGAGTCTGCCCCATTGTCCTTCCTTCTCCTCTCTTTCCAGTTGGAATGTCCTGCCTAACCTTATTCTGCCTCACCATTGGCCAAACAGCTTTATTTATCAACCAATCAGAGCAACACATATTCACAGCAAACAGAAAGACACCCCACAGCATACGTGTGCCACCTAGGCCCCATGCCCAGAGGTTCTATCTATGACCTACCCTCAAATAGTTCCAGAACCATCTAGTAAGTCTGTGGGGGGACATTACAGATTTAAAACATAACAGTAGATTACAAACTAATCGCCCTCCACTTTCTTCATGTGTGTCCTTGACAGTGTGACTCTGTTGCTGTCCTATCATAGAATAGAACCATCCGCTGCGCCCACGAAGTCTGCTGTGAGAGAGGCAAGGTGTGCTTCTGTTCTGAGCCTGGCCTTACATTCCTCCAGCCTCTGTACCACAAGCCTTACCGATCACCAAGAAAGCCTAGACTGGCCTGCCAGAGGAGTGAGCCCAGGAGTTATAGACCTGCATTTATACTTCTGGCATTTTCAGCCTGGCCCAGCCCTCCCTACCGACCCATCAGTTCTACCGACAAAAGGGAGCCCAGCCTCATGCAGGTAGCAGCACCCCACCCCTCCATCAGCCTGTGGACCAATGAAAAAATAAATCTTTGTCCTTTTAAGATCTATCTTGGAGCAGTTTGTTATCCAGCAATAGCTAGCCGATACAGTGACTCACCCATTTGAAAAATAGCTCCACGCTGATTCTCTTTCACCCCCATGAACACTTCTGACTCAACATCAAAAATCGCTCCATGGCAGTTGACACAGTAGGCAGGGTGGGGGGGAGGTCTAAGAATATTCTGAATTCTGGCACCTGGCTGCCTTTCCCTATCAGTGGTTGGTTGTTCTTGCTGGGGAGTCGTTACAGCTTCAGTGTCCCTGAGTCATTCCCACCCCAGGCTGCCTGCTCAAGCAGCTGTGCCTGCAGTGGCCATGCTCCTGTCTGGCCCCCATCTGGCCATCTCCCTGTCAGTTCTGACCTCTGGGGCTATGATACCTAAGAGTTCAGAGTGCACCATGGGCTCTGAGGACAGGAACTTGTTGAGAAAGCCCAATCCTCATGTCCTTAAGGAACATCTCAGCCAAGTGCCCTCTGCTGATACCACAAGGTTGTCTAGCAACATGGGCACCGCCACTCAAGTCCGGGCCGCACCTACTGTGGGTCAGGCACAGTTCTCAGCCAGGAATAGGCAGTGTGCCCCTCTCAGCAGCCATGTGAGGTGGCCTTGCTCAGACTCGCCCTTGCTGGTATGTTGTGGAGCTGAAGTGTTCCCCCCAAACTCACACATTGAAGGTTTGCTTTCCAGGGTATCGGTGTTCAGAGATGCAGCCTTTGGAAAGTAGTCGGGTGGTGATGACCCTGACCTCTGCAGTAGATTCATTGCTTAGTGAACTAGTGGAAGTGGGAGACTTGAGGAGGTGGGACCTAGTTAGAAGAAGCAGGTCAACATGTTCCCTGGAAGGGTGTTTATTCTCTCTGTGTATATGTCTCTGCCTCTGTCTCTTTTTGTTGCTCTCTGTCTCTGTTTCTCTCTGTCTGTCGGTGTCTTTCTCTCTGTCTTTCTTTGTGTCTCTGCCTCTCTCAGTCTCTCTCTGTCTGTCTCTATCTCTGTCTCTCTGTCTCTATCTCTCTCTGTCTCTCTGACTCTCTCTGTGTCTCTGTCTGTCTCTCTGTCTCTGTCTCTCTCTGTCTCTCTGTTTCTTTGTCTCTCCCTCTCTCCCCAGTCCCCTTCCCTTCCTCCTCACCGTAGTCTACTTTACCACAGGCCCAGAAGCAGTAAAGCAAGTGACCCTGACTAGAACCAGGGCAGAAATAATCTTTTCCTTCTTTTGTTTGTCTTGAGTATTTTTCCACAACAGAAATCTAACAGGCTTGGGGAAATGAAAAAACTTAAGAGAAAAAAGAAAGAAACCCTCTTTGCTTGAGCAGGGTATTGTTTCCAGCTACGAAAGGACCCAGGGCTCTATAAATCCCCCCACGCCCCTCTGGACTCCTGGCAGAAGCTCCTGGCTCACCAAGCCTCACAGAAGACGCAGCATTTTGCCTTCGGGATGCTTATCTGTCTCTCTTCCAACCACACCGAGTTGGATCCACAAACTCCAACTTCAGGCACCATCCACAGGATGTGGACAGATAATTGGATGAACCAGGGAGCCATATCTATGGTGGACCAGGGGAAACAGATACATGGTCTTCATATGGGGCAACAAGAACTGTGGGAAATGCCCAGGGAGCAGAGGGAGAAGGAAATGGGTAAGGTTCTCTCCAACCTGTCCCAAAGATCCAGGTCAGGTCTTCACCCTGAGAGTCAGTCATAGCCCTCAGCATCTGTCTGTCCTGGGCAGTCTTCCTCACCTAAGCTTCCCTGCAGCTCTTCTAGGATTACACGCCTTATAAAGAAGTCTGATCATACCTGCTCAGTCACCGTCTGTGGCTCCTAGTTGCCCACAGACCCAACGGGTATGAAATAGACACGTGGTAACAGGGGTTGGGAAAGCCTGTGGCAAACTGCTGCTCGTCTGGGCTGCCCTGTGCTACCGGGTTACAGATGTGCCAATGGTCTTTAAAGCAGAAGCTGGAGAGACGTCATTCTGTGTGGCATGCTGCTTTGTAGATTTAGCAGTGGTCCTCAGCCTCCAGCCTGTCTCTCTCCAGAGATGACATGTGGCTGGGGAGAAGAGATGCTCAGTGCAATGGGCAGGGTCTCCAATTGCCTACAGCTGGGGCCTATCCTGTCATCATGTCCCGCCCACTCCCCAGCCAGGGTTCTTTGTTCAAGGCTCTTCTGACCCTGATGCCTAGCTGGGAGCATTTTCCCCCTACCCTAGGCCTTCAGAGCTCCACTCCAGTGGTGCCTCCTCTGAGAAGTCCTCCCAGATACCTCCTATAATGGAAGTGATGGCACACCACCTGAGCTTCCCATATTAGCATCTGGCACATGCTGGCTCTCTCCATACCTGTCAGTGTGTGGCCGGATACGCTTTTAGTGTGAGCATGCATTGACAATGCCACAGATGCCCAAGGCAGAGCAGAACAGATCCACGTCCTGCCCCTTCTGCTTCCCCCACCAGGATAAATATGATAGCTAGAGCAGTAAAAGACAGACAGATAAGCCTGGCAGTGGTGGTGCATGCCTTTAATCCCAGCACTCGGGAGGCAGAGGCAGGCGGATCTCTGTGAGTTCGAGGCCAGTCTGGTCTACAGAGGAGTTCTAGGACAGCCACCAAAACTGCACAGAGAAACCCTGTCTTGAAAAACCAAAAAAAAAAAAAAAAAAAAAGACAGACAGATAAATAAGAGCATTCTTTACCCAAGGTCAGTGAGTCCTGTCCCCATGATACCTCAGGTTCTTCATGGTTGCATCTCATCTTTAAGTGGAAAAAGAGAGAACTGGCCTTCCCTGCTCTGGCCTAAGGGGGACCAGTGGTGCTAATGGGCAGTAAAGGAGCTCTGTAAAATGGGAAGGAGGGCCGGGCGGTGGTGATGCACGCCTTTAATCTCAGCACTCGGGAAGCAGAGGCAGGTGGATCTCTATGAGTTTGAGGCCAGCTTGGTGTGCAGAGTGAGTTCCAAGATAGCCAAGATAGCACAAAAAAAAAAAAGAAATCTTGTCTCATCTTGAAAAACAAAAACAAAAACAAAAAAGAACAAAAAACAAAAGAAAGGAAGGGAGAGCAGGTCCCTACAGACTCTGTGGCTGACCCAGTGGGCTGTGCACACAAATACATCTGCAGAAGTCCCTTTAAGGCCATGCTTCTCAAACACAAACTTTCCCAGAATTAAGAGCTTGTGAGAAGCGAGTTTAGAATCTAGATTCTGTGACTGAACCCCCCTGCACCCTCACATTCTGAAGTTGTACACTAATTTATATTACTTGGAATTTTAAAGACTACTCAGGTGATTCTGGGGCTGAAGCCGACTGAATGTGATTGCTTATAATATTCACTAGGGGGAGCCCAAGCCCAACGAATGTGCCGACCCAGGCTTGCTGAGCCCTGAGGCTGCTTTTTTAACAGCAGCCCCACCAGATGGCGATGCCTGTCTGCTCAGGAACAGCCAGCCTTGAGAATCAGTGCTCTGAAAGTTGAAGGTCCATGGGCTTCCCAGCTTGGGTGCTTGCAAAAGTGAGGCGTATCCAGCTTCATCCTTACCAGAACCCACATGGCAGTGGCTAGGCCCTTATTACTCAGACACAAGCCTATACCCAGTAGTGCTTGAATACTTTCATCTCTTGAACTAATGTGCACACACATACACACACACACACACACAAACACATAGACATACACATATAGACACACAGACACACAAACACACACAAGCGCAGACACACACACACACACAAACACACACAAGCGCAGACACACACACACACACACACACACACACACAGCAGCAGCAGCAGCAGCAGCAGCAGCAGCAGCAGCAGCCTGATTGGGAAACCTGCAGAAAGCGCATAAAGAGAGTGACTGGTTGTTGAGTGTCTGCTGCATGCATGCCAGGCAGTGTTAGATGTTTAATAAGCACTAACTGTGTTACCACAGCCCTGAGTGTTGACTGCACAATCACAGGACAAATAAAAGAAGTAAGATCATGTCATACAGTCAACAAGCCACAATCTGTTCCTGGACATGGTTGACTAGCTCTGAATCAGGGAGGTCTTCCTGGAGGTGTGTTTTGAACTGGCTTTGAAAGTACAATATTCTTGGGTTGACTTCTGGGCCAGGGGAAGTCAAGAAGTGGAGATCAGCAAGGCGCAGAGGGGTGCGGAAAGCGGGCAGAAGATAGCAGGGTGGGTGTGGCTGTAAGGGCAAGTGTGTGTTGGCAGGGCGTGACAGGGTGTGAGTGAGCGCGAACAGCAGCTGCAAGGGAAATAATTGAGACTCTGCTTGCAGCATTGTGCAGACCTGCTGCGTGTCCTCGGTCAAACCCCTCAACGTCTCTGGGCTCTCTTCTCCTTCTCATCTGCAGAGGGCTCATTGGGTATACTGGGTGTCCTGTGTGACAATACTTACCACAGTGCCTGGCTCAGAGCAAGCCCCTGGCAGGCCCTCCTCGGTGCCTTGGTTTAGTTCCCTACCTCGCCACAGTGGCTGTGGGAGGTGATAGTTCAGTTAGGACAGGGGCTCCAAAACCAGAAAGCCACAAGAATGTCCCAGTGCAGACCCTGAGTCCGTGGCCTTGAGTGGGTCTTCTTTTCTGTTTCCCCAGCCCTCAGCCAGTGGGGTGGCACCCCCCCCCCCACTAGTCTGTCTTCAAATGTTAAAAAATTAGGCAGAGAGGCAGGACTGGGCTGTGGAGGAATCATCTTGTCTGACACACTGGTGCCCAAGATGCCCCTGCAGCTGAGTCCCCGCTGGGCCTCGTTCAGGGCTTTCTCTGCTGATGCCAGCTTAGAGATACACCACCCAAACGTGTCAAAGCCTTCAAGGACTCCCTCCTGTGGAAAAGCACTGTCCCCACCCTGCCCCAGGAGCAGTGCTGGGGGACCCACGGTGCTGTGGGTACCAGGGCCATCCCAGGATGACACTCTGGGATGGAGGACAGAGCTGGAGATGCTCTGAGGAGAGGTACCAGGATGTAGAAGAGAAGAAACAGGACAAGAAAGGCTGGCTGCTAAGCTCAGCAAGGCCCATCCCTTCTGCACATTCCCTTCAGGAATTCCTTAGCCCTGTGGTATTTCTCCAGGAGCAAAGAGGCTTTCCATCAAGGGGCATAGTGGACATGGACAGGTCCCTTTACCGTACTCCTCTGCCTTGTGAACTCCTTCTGGGGGCTGTGAAAGCTAAGCATAGGGGTTCCCATCCGAGGAGCGTCGGTCAGTGGGGTCCTCCCTGCTGGGGAAGCCCAGGCTGTCTGAGCCAGTCCGGGAATGAGGCATTCACTGCTCCATTAGCCAGTCTCCCAGTAACCTGAGCTTCCCGACAGCAGCAGAGACAGGGTCTCTTTCTCTTTGAACTTCTGGCACCCTTGTGAGGACCTCATATCTCTTCTACCCCGTGGTACCAAAGCAGAAAGTTTAGGCCCCTAACAGAAGCAGGAGTGGCCGCAAGGAAGCCACCTCGTGCCATGATGGCAACTCACTGGTCTGGACCACTGAGGACTCTTCCCCAGGGCACCCTTGGGGACAAATGATAAAAATGCTACTGAGGTTGCACTAAGGCTATCCTGCTTTCAGGTAAAACTGGATCAAGGGTGTCTGTCACTGAAGTCTTTTGCCCCTCAACACTGATTTAAAGCAGATTCCCCCCACATACACACAAATTCAATGTGTCAGGGCATAGTGGCACATGCCCAATACTCAGGAACCGAGGCCAGCTTGGGCTGCGAAGAATCAAATAAAGTGAATAGAATACAAACGGGTTGGGAATCCAGCTCAGTGATAGAACACCAGCCTAGCCTGTGCAGGATCCCAGGTTCAATCCCCAGTGTTACAGAACATTAATAAAAGTTAATGAATTCTTTAAAAACTAAATTCTTATTGAGCTCCTGTTCCCATTTAGCATGATGGCCCAAAGGCCTCAATGCTTCCTCTGCCCTGAAGCCCACACTTGGCAGGAAGTGTGGCTTCCATGGGGAAATGGTGTGCTGTTAACAACGGATAGTGGGGTGGGGCAGGTCCAGGCCGCAGCTCGCCAGTGGTTTATTTCCTCCTGACCATCTCAGACAGAGCTCAGCCTAAGGCAGGAGGTGGGTCTGGTGATAGGTAGTAGGTGATAGGGATGAGTCAGGAGATGGGGAAGCAGGAGGAAGAGGAAGAGCCAAGTGAGAGGGACAAGCAATGGTGCAGACCTCACGTTCAAGTGCGGAAGGCAGAAAGGTGGAAGTCGCGAGGACAGGAACAGCTCTCATGTCCTTCCAGCCCAGCCAGGACCTCCCGTCTACCTAGCTGGTCCGGTGTAGACCAAACAGGGTCTCGCCAGTTCTTTGCCTCCCTGAGTTCCCTGAAGGAATCCTGCAGACTCTGGGTACTGGGTTTGCCTTTCCATCTGCTCATTTAGAGAATTATTCACTTATTCAAGCTGTTGTTGAGACTAGTATTTATTGAGCAACTACAGTGTGTGAGATGGTATGGAAATGCCACTGACGTTCTAGCACCAAAGTCAATCAAGAATTGAGAAATGAAAGAATAAGATTATTTTGAGGGCTAGAGGGATGAGTCTGCAGGTAAGGGGGTAGGCGTGCTTGTTATGTGAGCATGGATCCCAGCACCCTTAAAAAGCCAGGCATGGTTGTTGGGACTCCAGCTCTGGCCCCATTCCAAACCGCGCCCCTCAGAAAGCCCCCCAAGGATCAGCTCCTCTGGAGGTGCTCAAAGACCACACCTACAGGGTATGTAAGGCCCCCTCCTTAGGAGCAGCCCTATGGTCTCCCCTCTTTCCCGAGACCAGCCAGGGATGCTTTGCTAGGATTAATTCTGGACTTTTAATTTGGCCTGATCTGATTTATTGCATAGGTAGAGAAAGCCACTATCAGGGTGTGGAAACCTTTCAACAGTCTCACATGTGCTTGTAACCCCAGTGTGGTTAGGGAGA
This sequence comes from Peromyscus eremicus, assembly GCF_949786415.1. Classification (NCBI taxonomy): domain Eukaryota; kingdom Metazoa; phylum Chordata; class Mammalia; order Rodentia; family Cricetidae; genus Peromyscus; species Peromyscus eremicus. The sequence goes on from NC_081420.1 coordinate 134,107,035, forward strand.
GGAGACAGGAGGAGAGATGGGCCTTTCCAATTACCAGCCTTGCTCTGGGTTCTTGTTCTCGAAGGAACAAGGCAGCCAGCGAGAGATAGAACAGGACACCAGACATTCTTCTCTGGCTTCTGTGTGTGCATGCGTGGACACATAAAAACACATAAATATACACCCCCCTTCTCTCTCATACACACACACACACACACACACACACACACACACACACACAAATAGATGACTTTTAAAGAAAAGATTGCTTTAAGATGAATGTCACTGCCACAAAGGGATCACTACCAGCCTGAATCCTTTTGAGGACAGTCGATCAAGGACAGTCTCACCGAGGGTATGGCACTTGAACTGAGTCCTAGAAAATGGGCTTTGCAGGCCTACAGAACAAGGAGTGTGACTCTGAAAGCCTGAGACAGTGTTGGAGCTGGCATTGCTGGGGGCTTAGGGCTGGACCTGCAGGAGAAGTGATCCCAAGGCGGGGACTGGTCCTGCAGACTCCACCTCTGCAGGCCTCTCTGCACTGTGCTTCCTAAGGACCCATTCCTTCAAAGAAGATCCCGGAGTGCCCCTCTGGGCTGTCACCCAGGGCCAGCGGACAGGGAAAGAGAAAGAAAGCTATGTGGCCCAGGGTTCGAGAGCAAGGGAGGAAACGTGCTAAGGAAAGCTGGCAGAGTTATGCTGGGCACCTTTGTCTGTCCTCCAGATGCCTCTGCACTTCCTGTCCTGCTCGGGGACTGCACGGCCCCTGTGTCTGGCTTTGCTTTGGGCTCAGTGCGATAGATGAGGAGACAAGACATCAATGGAAGAAGGGGAATGAAGCCCCTTCTTAGTTCCAGTGTCCCTTCTTCACGATTGCAGTCATTGGCCCTCTAGGGTCTTCAGCGGGGTCAACCTCAGGTTTCTGTCCAGGTTCTTAGGGCATCCATTAACTCCTCACCCCTACTCCCCAGCTCCTGACTGCTCAAGACAAAGCTCTAGGAATTACCGAAAGGTCTCAGAGCCACAGCAAGGAATTGAGGTTCTGCCATGAAAGTGGGGTGAGATCAGAGCAGGTTGTATAGACCCTCAGAGTCACCGAGGGTGGCTGAATTATCAGCTGGTTTCAGTGGATTCTTTATTTGTTTGTTTGTTTTGTTTTGTTTTGTTTTTTCAAGACAGGGTTTCTCTGTGTAGTTTTGGTGCCTGTCCTGGATCTTGCTCTGTAGACCAGGCTGGCCTCGAACTCACAGAGATCCACCTGGCTCTGCCTCCCTGGTGCTGGGATTAAAGGTGTGCACCACCGCCACCCTGGCACTCAGTGGATTCTTAAAGCCCAGCTGAGTTCTGCCTTGCCAAGGGGAATGAACCCACTTTCTATCCAGGTCTATGCCAGGCAGCCACCGTGGAGCTGGGAGGTGGGTCACATCTACTGAACTCCCATCAGCCTGAACTAAGGACCTGGTCCTGGGAAGGCACAGATGACAGATGCCCGCCCCTCCAAAGCTTTAGGCAATTGCATTGTCACTGTGAAGAAGGACCAATTGTCCTGACTAACTGTATTTCTGGCTCTTTGTTCTCTGATTCCTACCAAATGTATCTAAATTCCAGGAACAAGGAGCGCCCCAAGCTTCTACCCTCTGACTGGAAGTGGCCTGCCCCTCTCAGCAAGAACAATCATCTCCTAACAAGAAACAAATTGCCCCTAATAATGATGCCCTGGAGCCAACAGGACCCAAAGCCAGACCTGAGATAGTCATCAACCAGACCATTACCGGACCAAGAATGCTTGGTTATGCACTTTCTGCTCTGTCTCCATATACCTTGAGGCTCTGCTAACACTCTGAAGCCAGGGACCAGAGTGATGCTTCCTATTTCTTCTCAATGTGACTACATTGGCTAGCCAATCATGTCATGCCCTTGCTTCTCTACCACTCATCTCCACCTGACTGGACTCTTGGCTGGTCTGGTCAGGGGCCTCTATCACCAAGGACTGTTGGAAGCAATCCCTGTCTCTGCAATGACCCAGACTCTGTCCTAATGCCATTGGAGTTCAGCACCTAGAATGGAGTTCATAAAAGAATTCTTGAATGAGTGAGTGAATGAATGAAATGTTTGCCATAGCCTGACACTGCCAATTGCAGCCTGGGTAGTTTTCCAGGTCTATGGTGTCCTAGTTACATCTCTATTGCTGTGAAGAGACACCATGTCTAAGGCCACTTATAAGAAAAGAAAGCATTTCATTGGGGGCTTGCTTGCAATCTCAAAGAGTGAGTCCATGACCATCATGGCGGGGAGTTTGGCAGCCGGCAACAGGCGTGGTTCTGGAGCGTAGCTGAGAGCTACATCTTATCCACAGGTTGGAGGCGGAGAGAAAGAACAACTGGGGCTAGCATGGGATTTTGAAAACTCTACCTCCCCTCCTTCCCCCCAACAACAATGACACACCTCCTCCAACAAGGCCACATGTAATCCTTTCCAAAACAGTTCCACCAACTAGGGAGCAAGCATTCAAATATATAACCCCCCCGGGGGGGGGCATTCTCATTCCAACCACTGTCTATGTAACAAACCTCCATAACTAAGGTGCCTCTGAACATCTGAAATTCATCTTCTCCCAGTTCTGGATGCTGAAGCCCACTCAGGCACCCACAGGGCCACACACTCCTCAGGAAGCCCCCAGAGGAGAATCCTTCCTACCCTCTTCCAGCGGCTGGTGGCCAACAAACTCTTGTAGAATGCTATCCTCTAGGCATAGCATGGCAGCTGTTTTGGAATCAGAACAGCTGTGACTACCCACATGAGGCCCCCACAAGACGGAGGAAGAGAAGGCTCATGGGCCCACACACGGCAGTGTATGAGGATTCAGGAGTGACTCCTGAGATGACAGGTAAGAGGTAAGAGGCCTTGCCCTTCCCTGAGGATTATATAAACAGATAATGATAGTTGGCCAGGAGGGACATTTGATTATGAAGCTCCTCATTTACCCATAGTCTCATATGTACCCCTCATGCTTCTATAAAGAGCTCCAATTAAAGCCATGTTGATGGGTCCACGGGTAAGGGCACTTGGCTACCAAGCCTGATGACCTGAGCTTGATCCCTAGAACCCACATAGCAGAAGAAAACAAATTCTCCCAAGTTCCACCTAGGGACTTAAAAAGAAAATCTTCCCCTCCTCAGAGGAGCCACAAATCTCTGCTGTTTGGGCTCCATGTCTTCCTAAGACTTTCGGGGAAAGACTGAAATGGAAACCAGGTGTCACTAGAATATTATTCTGGCCCTACCTCAGGTCCTTATCTCTGTAGGAAGAATTCAGATAAGACACACAGAGTGTGTTGAAGAAGACATCGTTTATCGCAAAGGAAAGCATGCTTACCAGGGTGATGGATGATAATGACCATAGTCACCACTGTGCTGATGCATTGTGGGTAGGCTTCATACTGTTTCTAAAGGCTCTAGAATAGATAGCTTTTCCTAGGTGATTGACAGGCCCCATTTGGATTGACTTTCTGGAGAAGGCAATGGTACATGAAGTGTTCTGCTGGATAGGAATTGTGCAAGGCTTGGGGCTTCCGGAAGGAGGTTTAGCTAGTTTTCAATTAATGACTACCAGACAGTTCTGGATGTCTCAGAACTTAATGTCCCCTGCTAGGATATGATTCAGATCCCATTTTCCTGACCAGTAGCATCCCACAGTTCCGGTCCTTGTCTCTACAGCTGTGCTCTAGGAGGGAGGGATACAGCCCTAACGTCCTTCCAGGTGGCTAATATGTAACTATCTGACATAGTAGGTGAGATGTCGGCAAAGTGATCACCATCAATCTCCGGCCAGGTGGTAGAGAGTAGCGAAGTCTTGTCTGAAGGGGACAACCTAGCCTCAGCTAGCAGCTGTCACATGGAAACTGGTACCCAGGGTTGCCTATTAAAGACTATTGGGGGCCAGCCCCTTAATAGCCTTTTCCCAGGGTCTGTGGAAGAATCTAACAACCAGCTGAGAAATCTAATCTTAATGATATCAAATGAATCTACTTACACGAAACTCTTTAGTCCATTCACTTTATTCTTCTGAGTCAGTTCTCTCTCTACACAGCTTCTTTTCTGCTCTCATACTTAGCTCCTTTCTTGCCTGATTCTCTCTACATTTTTCTGCTGTTCTTTCTAAGTTCTATCTTAGTTCTCCCATCTAGTTCTTCCCCATCTAGCTCTTCCTCATCTTCCACCTCGTTCTTCTGAGGTTTTTCAGTTATAGACCCCCACAAAGCAGCAATTCTCTGGCCAAGGCAAGGTCACACAGGCTTGAATTCTTTCAGGGTCAAGCAGAGAGAGGGGGATAAGGTCCACACAAAGCAACAATTGTCAGCTGTCATTTACAACTCCAAAGAGAAGTGACTGGTGGGGAATACAATCAACTGAGGGCTAAGTTCGGTTAGTATGTCTAGGAAAAGGGGTTTATGTGCCCAAACTGTATTCTTAGAAGTGGTTAGGTAAAGTGTTAGGAGAAAACTGCCCTTTTTCCCTTTGGCCCCTGATCTGTCCAGTTTCATCTGGGCTGTGCCATTTTCTGGCAGGGCAGGGGAAGTGTGCTCAGTAGCCATGCAACTTGCATCACAGCTTGATGTACCTGGTAAGTAAAGGCGCTTTAGTTCTGCGTTAATTTTAAAGGGACATCTAGCACTAAAGATGAGACTTGAAAAGAAGAAGGTTAAGCTTAATAGCACTTCTGCCTGGCCCGGACGATTGTCAGTGTACATTTTCACCCTCTCTCAGGAACTAAAAGGAAGTCTGGAATGCTATCTCTCTGTGATCTGTTCTTAGAAATTCTGGGAAGTATCACAGATAAGATACTTTCGTCCGGAGATGATCTTGGACGGATGTTGCTAATGATGACCATTACAAAAAGGCCTGAAGTTAGGGGTTTGGCTGTGTGACCTCTGTTAGCACAGTTGGGAGATGTTATCCAAATACTTTAATTGAATAGGGGAAATTGTGCCTAATGGATGATAAAACACACTGTTCTAAGAATGGAAAAGCTACAATAACACAGGAGAAATTCATTGCAGGAAATAGCTAATATTCAAAAGTCAATATCACCAAGACTCCTTAAGACTTGGTTTTATCCTCTGGAAGAGTTCTTAACTCTTTTGCCATAGTCAGCTGAATTCCTACTTCATATTTCGGTGGCTCACAGCAGTTGCCAGGTCTAGGACATTTTTCAAACGAAACCAGAAAGTCTGATTTATACATAAGGCTTCCCAAATTTCAAAATGCTATTCAGCCCACAAGCCACGAGTTTGCAACCCCTGCTTTAGTGAGACAACTTTTTCCACTTTCACAACCTGATCTCCAACTTGGCTCTCTGGCTATCCACAGGACTTGGTGGTCAGGAGCCAAATGGGGCTGGGCCGGCAGGCAACCCCCCTCCCCAGAGGCCGCCCCTTCCCAAAGCCTGGGCTGACCTCTCAGATGGCCCAGCTCCCTCTTACAGATCCTGATCCCAAGGGACTCCTTGCAGCTGACCCTGGCAAACCAACTCCAAGGCCTGCCCGGGCAAGCCTGAACTTGTCAGAAGCCCACCCAGACACAAGTCACAGAGCTTTCCCAAGCCCTGGGATAGGAGGCACACTCTTCACCATGACCCCCAAGCCCGTTAGGCAGGGTGATGCCGGCTATCTCAGCCCATGACCTTGCTTCTTTAATCAGTCCCAGCTCACCCTAATCCCACCTTCTTCTCCCCAGCCTTGTCCTTGCCGGCCCCTTGGGTAGGATAGCCTCCACCTTTAAGATAGAGGGTACTTCCTTCTCTGATACAGCTTGCTGGAAATGTCTGTCCTCCTCCCACTGTGCGCCCCAGGTTTAGCCCAGGAACAGCTCAGATAGCACTTCTTCCAAGAAGCTTTCCTGGAATGTCCATATTAGTTGGGTGGGGGGCAGAGGGTAAGGTCAGACCTAATTGTCTTTCCTAAGAGAGGACATTTCTCAGGGTGAAGTGCTGTGTTCTTTGCTGTTTGTGTTCCACTGAGGACTACCAGTGAGACCAAGCAAATGCTTACTTGCTTTGGGAAGGAGGGAGGGAAAGAAGGAGGGAGAGAGGGAGGGAAGGAGGGAGAGCAGGCAGGCAGGCTAGATTCTACTAGCTTCTGTCTGACTCTTTCTACCTCTTCTCAATTTCCTCTCTTGTGTTTCCATGGCTGATTATTCAAAATCTTTGCTTCACACCATCAGTAAAGGTCAGAGTCCTCTTGCTTCTAATCTTCACTTTTCTGACCCCTGTCCTGGCATCCCTCCAAAGACAAGGCCGCCATCCGATATCTAAATATCAAGAACCTCTACAGTACCAGTTGTTTAGTGCAAGGATCTTTAGCGGTGCTCCAGGATGGGAGCCTGTAGGGGTAGAGTTGGAGCGGTGGAGATGGAGCTCAGCTAGGGAGCAAGGAGGCCAGAGGTAGCTGGAGGCAGAAGGGGGATGGGGAATGTAAAAAGAAGTGGGAAGAAGCTGGGAACGGGGAATGGGGGTGGGGAAGAGAGGGGCGGGTCAGACTGAGCCACCCCTCTCGCCCGCCTCACTCCCCTACCCTCCCCACTTGGCCGGGGGCTGCCAGCACACTTCCAGCCCAGCCGGCCACATCTGGCGTCTGCCCGCCCTTGTTTCCGCTGCATCCAGACTTCCCCCGGCGTGGCTAGAGGCTGTGTGTGCATCCAAGGCTTTAAATATACAAAGGGATTGCCAGGACCAGCAAGCACCCTCAGTAGCGGAGCGGAGCGGGGCGAGTTTGGACGCGGAACCCTGTTATGAGCCCCTGAGCCCTGCGAAGCCGAGGCAATTGAGCAAGGGGATCTCAGAACGCCGAGCGGAGCAGGCGCCAGTCGGGCGGACCCCAGCACACAGCCAGCGACTTCAGGGTGACACGCAGAGCCCGGGAGCGCAACGATGGAGGCACGAGTGGCCTGGGGAGCGCTCGCCAGCCCTCTGCGGGTTCTCTGCGTCCTGGGCTGCCTGCTGAGCTGTGCCATCGCCGCGCCATCGCCCATCATCAAGTTCCCCGGCGATATGGCCCCCAAAACAGACAAAGAGTTGGCAGTGGTAAGTTGCTACGCTGGCCTCATCCAGCCAAGTTTAGACAAACTTTGGAAGCGGAGGACTTAGGCCACCCACCCTCTGACTCCCTACTGGCGCACAGAGTCAGGAGGGGCTTTG